>NC_060207.1:72563125-72863750 GCF_021130785.1 Homalodisca vitripennis
TGAGTTGCAGTTGTAATTAACCCAAGGCTAGTGCCTACTTGGGCGGGTGTGCCTTCGAGAAGCTAAGAGCTGTCCGCAGCTTGTTGCGCACACGGGGACTTGTCCACTTGCAGCCAACCCCTGGCATCGGCTGTAGCTCCTTCGGTGACACTCCTTCATCCATCTCATCTGCTTCTGTCTTTATCTCCATTTTCTAAACAAAGTGCATGTGATATATTCTCATTTCTGATATATACATTTCATAGTATATGACGCATAAAACAATTAAATTACTCATGATTTCTTTGTAAAAAGAAAGTTTAAAATTAAAATTTGAAACACATGACCAAGATCAATTTTATACTTAACTATACTAATGTGCTATAAGTTACAGTAAATATTGGGCCAAGTTGTTAACTAGCTAGGCTGGCTTAACAGGATATCCTGATATGAGCAGAGCTTGAAGTTTGAAGTGGCAAATGAGAATGTGCAAGTTTATATTATGGGGCAGTGGTGTAAGACAGGGAAATTAAGTTTATTTTACTTTATTAGTTTTGATTGAGGGCCATGCCTTAATAGGTGGTTTTGAGATTGAGAACCATGGATTCAATTCTTTGGCTTTTACTGATAATCATATCTTGTTTGTGGAATCAAAGTGAGATCTTAAGAAAACTCTGAATCTGGAGTGAAGCCAGCAGTAGAGTCCAGAGCAGCAAAGTTAAGAAGATCAAGATAGTTACAGCCCCTACGAGGTATAAGGGGCATTTAATTTCCGTATTTGTGCCTTTCAGTATTCACATTACCCTAGCATGGTTTTCAGTGTTGAGTCGGCTCCAATGAAGGTAAATGGGAGAAATTAATTAGATCTTAAATGGATAACTAAACCTCCTTTAACATCAGCAGCAATTGCACATTGTGCTCCTTTCTCCTTTTCCATTTTTATCACATATTTGTGCTTGGTGAGGAAATTTTAAAAGAGTTAAGATCACTGAATTGATACTTCATCTCGGCATTGGCTATAGCTGCATAAAGATATGGCTACTGGTTTTTATAAAGCTGCAGTGAGTTATGGTGTACAAGGAGTTCTCCTCTGGTTTTCCCCTTCCCTGGTACGATGCTTGGAAGGTTGAGAAGATTGTACGGGTCATAAATTTGTAGCTGTTTCCTATTCTGAGTGGCTGAGAAGTGAATTATCCTTATTTGGGATGGTGGAAAGTATTAACCATATAAATAGCTGCAGGGCTATTGGTGGTCATAATCATTTCACAATTTAATGGACACATAACCAATATCTATGAACTTAGGAAGAGTCTAAAGTTACTGCCCAACTGCATGGGTGAGCTCTGCTTCCCATGAAATTCTGGAATTGTCATTAACACTTAAGATATAAATGAAGTTCTTGTGTTAAGTGGTTTGCAACATCCCTCCATATCATTTATGGAGTTGGATGAATTACAAGGGATCAGTAATTGAGGTTTGTTTTTGTAGTATTGCCTTTCCTGTTGATGACAACCTCCAGCATCACCCTAGTGGTGTGGTTGTAAGTTTATATAAAGCTAATCAGGGCTCAAGTGTATAGGGGATGCTTAAAATTGTTAAACAGAAATAACTTGTTCTGTTTTAAGTTTGACTTTGGCAAGTTGGTTTCTGCTTATGGATTTGTACTTGTCTAAAAGTTAATCTTAAGTTTTTCTACATATGAAGAAGAGGGTAGATTCCAATCCTTAAAACACAGCATTCTATTTTTGTAACAAGTAACAATAGCACATGTCAAAAATGATGCATTCTTTGATATCATCCACTGTCAATAGCTTTTAGAGTGAAGAGCCTATGTACCAGAATGTTATACAGTACCTTTAACATAAATATTATTTACGAAAGTAATATTTTTTGTTTTTAGAAAATCTTGTTAATGGAGTTACAATATACAAAATGTTCCAGTATTTACTAGATTATTGTAACAAGGCTTTTATCCTTTTGTGCTGCTTTCCCCTCTTGCTGTAATGGATATCGCTTATAGGTAAATTAACTTACAAATGTGTATAAGTTTATTTACCTGAACGATAAGTCTTAGGAGCTGTTGCTGTGTATCCAGAGCCTTAGAAATATTTCTCAGTTTCGATTTCATTTTGTCCATTTCTGTAGTTACGTAATCCTCATTGTTTTCCAATACCATTTCAAGACCTGAAACAAATTCATTTGAAAATGTAATACAAAAATGTGCTAAAAGTGGTTCAAAATCCTTTTGTGTGATCCAGGACAAGACCAAAAAGAAAATTATCAAACACCATACAAAATTCATATGTTTTGTGTGTTTAAGGAAAACAGATAAATTTAAAAAAAATTCCGAACGTAATTATGTTTATGGTAAAATATGCTATTTCAGTGCTAGCCTAATAAACCATGTTTGTAGGAATAGTTATCTTGAAATATATAATAAACAAGTTTCTATAGTGTCTTTAAAGCAACCATTATTTTTGTATTAAAGTAAACCATTTTATTATTAAAGTAAAAACACCTCAACACAAATTTACATAACTCATACGCATGCATTTAATGTTTCCCATTATAGTTTATTGGTTATTGAAGATTAAAACTCTAGTATTTTCAAATTAAACACTCAATTAAAATAATTATACATGTAAGAATTATTCAGAAGCATTTGGGTACTTATATAATCCTACTTATGAAAGAAAACATCTGGAAAATCCCTATTGGCCAAAAGTAGGTAAGTGGGATAATGTTGTTTTTATAGAACAAAATTCAAGCCTGTGTCAGCAAAGTCGGTTCTTAATACACAGGGTGTAACAAAACTCTAAAAGTTTTTCAATATCTCTAATGGTTCAGGAGCTACGTGGACTGGAAGTTTTCGGATTTTTTCGGACTGATGATGAAAACTTCCAGTCCACGTAGCTCCTGAACCATTAGATATATTGAAAAACTCTCAAAAGCAAAAATGTCTTATTTTGTAGAGTAGAATCTAAAAACAACATAAAATACAGGGTGTTCCATAAAAGATTTTAAAGTTGGCTGCCATATTGGAAAATGGCGGCCTTCTTCAAAAAATTTGAAAGTGTATTCCTGAGTGAAACTTAAAATTGAGCAAGTTCCAAATTTAAAGTGTGGTGCTAAGTTGTGTAATTAAAAAGTTAGCTATTGGATCACTTTAAAAAACTCACCCGGTATATACAAACACACACACACACACACACACACACACACACACACACACACACACATCATTTCAGTTTGCTATATCAAGCCTTCACTTTGGTTAACACAAATTACATTTTTATCCCTGTTTGGAAACGAATTAAAACCAAATGTAAACTGAAATAATTGTGTCAATATAAGCAAAACAAATGTTATGGCTACAATATTATTTGATATTCACATATCAGCTCAAAAACTCAGAAAATTCCAAAATACTAGACACCACAATAAAAGTGAAAAAGAAAAATTGTCACTGAGTCTAAAGTTGTTATGTAATATGAACGATGTACAGTTATCAATATTTGTAACTGTTTGTCTAAGTAAAATACAAACATTTAGTACTAACATTGTTATTTTACTAAATACACAACACAAGTTTAAAATTACAAGATACCTCTGTTGTAAGTGCCCTTGTCTTTGGATAAACGTTTGAGGAATTTGACACAACCTATACATGATACGATTTATTAATAACAAGACTTACTTAATAATTTAAGAGGTTAAAATACATAATCAAATATTAAACGTTGTTAGTGTGATACCGAGTGGTGCAATATCTATTAGGGAAACTCAAAAGGAATTATATTTATAATCATAATTATTTTCATTATCTCATCTGCTACCCCAAAATGACAACATGATATAACTGCTATCTGCATTTCTTCAAGAGAGTCTCTACAAATTTCTCAGAGAGTTCCCATAACTGGGTTGGGTGACATAAACAAATTTATTTATTTTTGTTTGCAATTTTGTTTCCGGCATGCATCTGCACACCCAGAGAAATTAATAGAAGTTTGCTGATAACATACATTTTCCAAACCATACAATACAATGGTTAGCCAATCTTGAGTTCTTCTTTCTCTTCTTTCTTCTTCTACAGGAGAAGATGAGAGTGGTTACTGTCATAATGCTCAGAGTTCCAGTAATGGCATTTTGGTCACTTGAACATGTAAATTTGGTAATCAACATGACCAGTGATGAACTTGATCAGGTAACAATTCAACTTCCATTGACCAACTCCACCAATTCTCATATGTCTTATATCACTCTGGCTATTCAGCAACCTCTTGTCTCTTACTGCTATCGCTCTTGCCAGATTTTAGGATGGGTAAGCCTTTGTTTCCCTTGTAGGCTGTTTCCTCTCTACAACAAGGAAACTAATAGGAATTGTCTGGTTCCAAAGACAGCTGTTTCAAGTACTGTACGGTAAGCACTTTCTATCTGGAGCACATTTTCTCTGTACTGTCAATATCTGAGTATGTAGTGTTCTTACCCATATCTAGATTTTCTACAGGACTTCTAATAATAACATAATAATTAATAATTCTAATAATTTGGTAATGTTTCTTGTCAAACATTACTCTAGCATTCTGCTAAGTGCTAACTATTAACACTGCAACCACTGGTAACAGACACGTCTGGTTACAGTGACTGTCTGTGGGCACTAAACTGTAAAATCTAAGTACCCATACATTTTTTTAAAGGTATTTCTGAAAGTGTATTGGAAGTGTATGTTTAAATAAATTAGTTATTTCTAGTATTATGATCTAAGATCTTGAAATTTTTTGAAGTGTTCTGAAACTCTGAGCACAGCCTACTCATAATGGCTTTTTGATTAACCTGCAGCATGGACTATCTTGTAGTTAAAAATATATACATCCTCATTTCTTCCTAACTCCTTTCTCTCTTTAATACAAATAGCAAATAATTAATTTAACCTGTACTCCTTCATTCTAATCCTCATATAACTTTTCTAAGTTAAATGTTTACACTTCTTAAATAATATGTACTGTAAAATTAAATACTTAAAAACTATATTGTAAAATATTAATAGAATGATCAGAAAGTCAACATTGAAAATTGTATTCCAAATACTGATTGATGCTGACAAATCTAATATAATTGGTTCACAAACTACAAACACGCACGCGCGCGCACGCGCACACACTCACACACACACACACACACACACACACACACACACACACACACACACACACACACAATGCCAAATTAGTAGGCTAATTTAAAACTTATGAAGTAGAAATGTTGTATTATTATTTGCCGCTGTTATGTAGTTACTCAAGTAGGATATTCTATATACCTACATCTGAAATAGAGACTTTATTTCCATTTTTCTTGGCTAACAAAGAAAAAATATTATAGCAAATCTATATGTAACGTTCAAATTAACACCTATAGTCATTATTTATGGTAATTGGAAATTTAAAATTAAAGGTATTGGATACTTATTATAAGCATTTTTAAATAATTCAAAATTTAAATAGGAAAAATACTTTAATTATAAGTATATTCCTATATATATATATATACCTAATTTGTGGAAGATATTGTATACATATATATATTTTATGATTCCTTAAAGGGTTAACAAATTTTGTTACTTATTTTATAAGAAATTTACCAAAACAAATAAGAAATCCTAATATTTAAATAAGTTACATAAAATATTACAAAATGAAAATTGAGTGGAGCATAAAAACTAGAAAAATATAGTTGTCTGGAAAATGTGGGTAGTATTGTATTTACCATCATCAGAGAAGGGGTTGCAAAGCCACTTTCGCAACATCTGATCGAAGAAAACCCAACTTGCACTTGTCATTGGGGTACTCGATGAGTTCCATCTTGTCCACCTTCTCCAGTAGCACCTGTGGTAGCTTGCGCTCCAGCTCCGTGTGGAGAACCACCTGGAACATGTCCAGTAGACATTGAAAACAATGCTTTGCTCAACCAGATGAACTTAAGGATATATGATATAATACTCAACCTGTAGATTATAAATATATACTTGATTTGTGAACCATCATTAGCATTAATAGCATAGTAAAAGCATAAATTGGAGAATTTTTTAGCAGTTTTATCAAGAAATCGATAGTAGTAAATAGTTCTAGCTATTATGTCAGATTAAAAAACTTATGACAGACCGCATGGCCATAGGCACTCCCACATTGATTTAGTGTAACTATTACACTGTAAAAGACTATTTCAGGTTTAAGAACACAATTTGAAACTGCACCTTTTTAAATTTTATTTCTAAAGATAACGGGATATTCTAATAAACATAATCATAATCTCTTATATATATATAAACATATATATATATATATATATATATATATATATATATATATATATATATAAACATACTTATATATAAACATATATATATATATATATATATATATATATATATATATATATATATATATATATATATATATATATATATATATGGCAGTGTTTTCTCAATTTATTTTAATTTTACGGAAACCATCAAATTTTACTATACCACAAATACTACAACAAGTAGGCCTATACACACACAAGATATCATCAGTGACTCTGGTATCATCAATGGAGTAATCTCTCTATATGTGTCTTGGTCAGGCAAATTAAATCCAGTTAGATTATAACTGGCATTAAAATGTGATAAACATGAACATAATGTATTTTAAGAGCATCTTTTTAATATCTTAGTCAGTATATTCAGATACAGCTCCTATCTCTAAAAAACCATTCTACCAAGATTTACTAGCAGCTCCATGGATATGCTTTGAAAAGGATATTGGATCTCTCAGAAGTCATCCTTTCCAGACAATCTTGGACACTCTAAATTAGGATATTGTACTAAATATTGATAGGATGATGTAACTGTACACTTAACGATTTCTGGGAGCCTTACAGATCTATACTTCTGAGAAGACAATACTCTTAATATGAAAGTAAAACATAACAAAATTTTAATTCTTAAAAAATAACAAATTATCTTACGGAGACAATCAAATATCTACACTTGACTGATTGTTACTAATGAAGTAACTCTCCCACCAACCTGCATAGCAAGTCTTTTCAGTTGAGCATTTCTTCTGACAGACTCAATATCTCCGACAGCCAAACCGATGAGGAGGTTCATCAGTAGAATAGGCATGAAAACCATGAAGAGAGCAAGTATCAAGAATGCTGGGATAGGGAATGGTAGAGTGCGCCCCTCTTCATCTCTCAAGTAGTACGGCTGGACATAAGTTCCTAGGAAGTCAATCTCACCCAACATCATTGAGAATGTCCTGACCAGTGACATTGGAACAGTTTTGAAAGAAAGGTGTTCACCCTGTGAAATATTAATGATAATTAGAACCAGGCAACATTCATTGAATGCATAATTTAGTGGCTCATGAAATGTTTACATGTCGGTATATACTTGAATGTATATGTTAACAGAGTGTATATAGACTACACATTTATTTATTGTTATGGTTGCAATAGAAAAACAATTCAATGTGTTACTAGAGACCACTTGGACTGAAAAATAATATTCCATACCAATATAAGTGAACAAAATATTCCCAAGCTGTATTACTGGTCTATTTAAGCTCCTTAAAGGTTTCTTGTTCAGTGGAAGAAATGTGTATTGTGAAAGCGGCTTTCCGTACAGTATAATTCCAGAAATTCTTAAGTACCCTCTCATATAGTAGCAGTCAAACTTTTCTTCATTACAAAAAAAGGTCAGAAAGCATTACCATAATCACTTCTGCAGTTTACTGTTAAATAGTTATCTCATATTTAGAAAGATAGCAATGAACATATAAGTTTTTAAACATTAAAAATGTTTTAGTGTAAATTACTCAGACTCTTACCCTGGAAAGAAGGATGTAAAATGCCAAACCAAATGCTATGATAAGTATGGAGAACACCACAAGCACCTTTATTAGGGTCTGCAGAATTTCCAAGAACATCACCACATATATTCCAACCATGTCAAACCTGAAAAAAACATGAATCAAAATAAGTGTATAAAAAAATAAAATTAAAAAATATTCTTTGTTTGAAGGTTATTTTTGACGATGGAAGGATTGTGAAGGAAACAGGATTTTTCCGGACATTTGCCATCGTTAAGTGAAACAAGAAAACAGTAACACTACGTTTCGAGATCTGCAATCTGATCTCTTCTTTCAGGTAAAGAACTAACCTAATACATAATTACAAACTAGGTTAAAAATAAACAAATCTTACTAAAGCGTTTGTGGCACGCCTGAGTCAGGAATCACAACCTACATGTTGTATGTCAACTTCACTAACACTAAAGACATGCACTTAATAAAAAAAACTATACAAAACACCAATCATTAAACTAAACTACGGAATACAGGTCACAAACCCTTTTTTTGTCAATCAATGTTTATGTCAATCCCTTATGTGCCGGGATTATCGGAGAAAATTAGAAGAGAGTAGGTAGAAAGTACAACATTAGAACCGCGTTTAAAACACACAACACTCTTAGACAAAGTCTCGTAAAAACAAAACCAAAAAATGGCACACAGGATTCCAAAAAACTGTGTTTTACAGTATAAAATGTAGCTGCAATAGGGAATACATAGGCGAGACAAAAAGACCACTAAACATAAGGATAAAAGAACACAAAGAAAACACGAGAAAGGGTTTCACAGAAAAGTCAAAAATTGCACACCATTGTTGGTCCGAAGGACCATCATATGAATTGGGATGAAGCCCACATAATACATCGGGAACCACATTTCTTCAAAAGGAAATTAATTGAGGCAACATACATTAAATTGGCAGACCAACCAATCAGTCAACCATCAGTCGAGATTAGGCCGCTTTGGTTGCCACATTCTAAAAAATATGAACTAAAGAGAATACCAAAAGTATCAAACGGATCGGATATTTGCAATAAACCAATGCGGGAGTCACAATATGGTTTTAAGAAGTTCATCTCGCATGAACCAATAATAACGAAAGGGCCCATTCCTGTTCCCCTTCCCTTGTATTTCCGCCATCTTGTTTTAGCCGGCCGTCACGATTACCATTGGCTACCCCCTCTGGTCAGTCGTAAATGGTTAGTAGACGAGTGAAGACATTTTGTGACCTGTATTCCGTAGTTTAGTTTAATGATTGGTGTTTTGTATAGTTTTTTTATTAAGTGCATGTCTTTAGTGTTAGTGAAGTTGACATACAACATGTAGGTTGTGATTCCTGACTCAGGCGTGCCACAACGCTTTAGTAAGATTTGTTTATTTTAACCTAGTTTGTAATTATGTATTAGGTTAGTTCTTTACCTGAAGAAGAGATCAGATTGCAGATCTCGAAACGTAGTGTTACTGTTTTCTTGTTTCACTTAACGATGGCAAATGTCCGGAAAAATCCTGTTTCCTTCACAATCCTTCCATCGTCAAAAATAACCTTCAAACAAAGAATTGATTCTCGGTACGGACCCGGAACCAGTAAAACAAATCAAAAGAACCTTGAGAGCTTGCATCTTAAATTAACTAAACACATTAATCATTTAACTTTCTTGCATAAATGTAAGGTTGAAGACCTTATGCCTATAGGGTTAACTCTAAAAACTCCTTTTCATAGTAGGAAAGCCAGTAAAATTTTGTCTTCTGCTTCTAAATCTTTACTTAAAGAAAGAATTGCATATCATCATCGTGAAAAATACCTCCTCCAAAATAGTATTGAGTGTAAAAAAACTGAATTAAAAACACTGATCGGTACAGAATTCAACAACATTCTCGAAAGCATCCAAAATAGATGTATAAAAGTTTCTGAAACAGATAAGAAAAAGAAAAAATCTCCAAACTGGAAAAAAATTAGGCCTAAAAAAAATGTGATTTGCCTAAGGATGGCAACGTGAATACGGATGCAAATAATAAAAACGTAATCAATCTCTCTTCGAAAATCCTGAATGAAGCGGAAATATCAGTATTATCCAAGGGTTTAAACTTTTCTGTGGCACAAAAATTCGGTAAAGGCACTGGATTTCGTAACTGGAATTGAGTCGGCTGTTTCACAGTTACTCTGAGGAACAGGGTGACCGCTTCCGCTGCGAGGCAGTCTTTTACTCAGAAAAATTCCTCCCACAAAACCCAATTTAACAATAGAGGAGAAAAAGGCCAGGTCGATCCTTGGGAAAGATGACACGGTCAAAATTTTACCTGCCGACAAAGGCAACGCTACTGTGGTACTTGACTCAGTAGCGTATAAAGAAAAGATTGCGGAAACTTTAAATACTGGCAAATATACAGTTTTAAATAAAGACCCGACTGATTCATTTGAACGCAAAGTAGCAAACACCTTAAGAAAAACATAAAGAATTTTTTTTCAGATAAATTTAGATCTAAATTAACTCCTCACCACTCCAAAATCCCCCATATGTATGGCCTTCCCAAAATCCACAAACCTACCATCCCTCTCCGGCCCATCATTTAGTTCTCGTGATTCACCTTGCAGGGAATTGTCTAAAGTCCTCTTGGACATCTTAACACCATTGGTAGGAAAAACTGACTCTTTCATCAAAAATTCCAGGGATTTCGTAGAGAAGTCAAAATCCCTAAAGTTGACTGAAAACTGACAAACTGGTAAGTTTTGATGTCGAAAGTCTATTTACAAATGTACCAGTTCCAGAAACTCTCGGAATTATTAAATCACGTCTCAAAGAAGACCAAACATTAAAGGATAGAACTAAACTTCCCGTGCCAGTAATTATGGAACTGTTAGAACTATGCACTCAATGCAATTATTTTGAGTTAGAGGGGTAAAATTTACCGTCAAGATGAGGGGATGGCAATGGGGTTCTCCACTGTCTCCTATTTTTCGCCAATATCTTTATGGAGGAATTCGAGCGAAAAGCTTTGGCTTCAGCTCAGTTCAAACCGAAGATTTGGTGGAGGTATGTGGATGATACCTTTGTTATTTTTTCTCATGGAGACATTGAATTAAATAATTTTTTGAATCACATTAATAGTATTTCTCCTTCCATCCGCCTCACAATGGAAGTGGAAGTCCAAAACAAGCTTCCCTTTTTGGATGTGTGTGTATTAAGAGATAGGGATGTCCTTAAGACAACTGTTTTTCGAAAGATAACACACACAGGAAAATATTTAAATTATCAATCCAACCATCAAAAATCTGTCAAAGAAGGAGTAGCCTACTCGTTGTTTTGATAGAGCAAAGAGCTTGTGCTCAGATAAAGATGGACTAAAAGAAGAATTTAAAGAAAAATTGAATCGGATCTCAGAAGCAATGGATACCCTCAATTAGTAATTAATAAGTGCAAACGAACCAGAAGAATCATTCCTGAGTCAGAAAAACAGAATTGTGATAAATTTGCGTTTATGTCAATCCCTTATGTGCCGGGATTATCGGAGAAAAATTAGAAGAGTAGGTAGAAAGTACAACATTAGAACCGCGTTTTTAAAACACACAACACTCTTAGACAAAGTCTCGTAAAAACAAAACCAAAAAATGGCACACAGGATTCCAAAAACTGTGTTTTACAGTATAAAATGTAGCTGCAATAGGGAATACATAGGCGAGACAAAAAGACCACTAAACATAAGGATAAAAAGAACACAAAGAAAACACGAGAAAGGGTTTCACAGAAAAGTCAAAAATTGCACACCATTGTTGGTCCGAAGACCATCATATGAATTGGGATGAAGCCCACATAATACATCGGGAAACCACATTTCTTCAAAAGGAAATTAATTGAGGCAACATACATTAAATTGGCAGACCAAACCAATCAGTCAACCATCAGTCGAGATTAGGCCGCTTTGGTTGCCAATTCTAAAAAATGAACTAAAGAGAATACCAAAAGTATCAAACGGATCGGATATTTGCAATAAACCAATGCGGAGTCACAATATGGTTTTAAGAAGTTCATCTCGCATGAACCAATAATAACGAAAGGGCCCATTCCTGTTCCCCTTCCCTTGTATTTCCGCCATCTTGTTTTAGCCGGCCGTCACGATTACCATTGGCTACCCCCTCTGGTCAGTCGTAAATGGTTAGTAGACGAGTGAAGACACATTGTGACCTGTATTCCGTAGTTTAGTTTAATGATTGGTGTTTTGTATAGTTTTTTTATTAAGTGCATGTCTTTTAGTGTTAGTGAAGTTGACATACAACATGTAGGTTGTGATTCCTGACTCAGGCGTGCCACAACGCTTTAGTAAGATTTGTTTATTTTAACCTAGTTTGTAATTATGTATTAGGTTAGTTCTTTACCTGAAGAAGAGATCAGATTGCAGATCTCGAAACGTAGTGTTACTGTTTTCTTGTTTCACTTAACGATGGCAAATGTCCGGAAAAATCCTGTTTCCTTAAAAAATATTAATTTTAATTTTTTCCCGAAAAATTGTTAAAAACAATATTTGGTACATAATTATTTTTGGAGACAATACAAAAGAACAATCTTTGTATATTTTTAATTATCTACACGCCATCTTAAAATTATTTTGTATAACCAATAAATGCCACCACAATACACCAAACAACCTCTCTACTGTTTAATTTTAGTCTCAGGTATTAAATCATAAGCGATTTGTGTACAATGCATTTTGAGTGGAAGATAAATGAATTAACAACATTTTGTTGGACCTAGAGAGCAAGCCAAATAACCAATGGAGGTCACTTGTCTGCAAATAGCCAAGTTGTAAGACAGAATTGCATATATTTTGGTTATTATAACACGCTAAGCACTGAGATATACCAGTGGGTTTTTAAACCATAAAAGTCCAATTATACTAAATTAGAGATAAATTTAAAATGTGTTGTTACTGTAATCTTATCAATGTTTATTTGAACATTTTTAGTAGTTCTGTAAGAAACAATTATTTTGGATGAGCAAATTCACCTAATACATTGAAACCTTAATCTAGACTAAAATTTCATACCTGTTGTGACTACCAATATTAAACATTATGTAAGCAAATGGAGGACCATGATACTAATTTGTGTCTTCAAAAAATGAATTTTTGTTTTATTTGATGAGTAAGAATTATTAAAAACAACTGAAAAATTTACATTTTAAAATTCATATGGCTTTTTATAAAGTATTAAAGTATTTTCTGAGATTAAAGTGCGATCCACCTGGAAATTTCGAAATCGTCCAAAACATGTAACATTTCTAGACTATAGAACTACTATAGACATACATACACAAAGACTATATACATACTCTTGTAATAATAATTATATATTACCTTTGCAGGTTCAGGAGCAGAGTGAACCAGCTGAGAAAGACGGTGATGGAGGCACAAGAGACCTGGATCTCATTGACATTGCCGTGGTAGACAGGGAGAATCATGATGATTGTGCTGATGTAGAGCATCCAGCTGACCAAGTTGGTGGGATCAAGAAGATATTGCCAGCGTTGCTGATAGAGCTGCAAGCCCTCTCTCACCATGTTCACCACCACATACATTACGATGGCAGTGGAACATGTGTACATCACAGGGGTCCCCACTAGCTCATCACCTTCCTGGATGAGTCAGAGGAATCAAACTTAGTAAAAGTCATTATAGAGAAGTGTGTACAAGTTTTTCTGTAAAAATATCTTACAGAATCAATTATCTTTTGAGACATGTTGTGTATACATTAAGTAGCAATAAAGTCTGCATGAGCATTTAGCCTGTGCATAGGCTCAGTTTATTGTCCACCATGACTAAGTTATCATTAAAAAGAAATAATGGATAATAGCTCATCACAGATTGTCTTTTATCCAAGAAGTAATAAAGTCCTATACTATAAATTTTGTGTCAAGAACATACGGATATGAAAGACTTGTCTCAACAGTTTATGTAATTTTCATCCCATTAAGAAAGGAAATATTTTCTCTAATAGAGCCAACAGTCAGAACAAAATTTTAATCATGAAACAGCACAGCAGAAGAATTATTATACATTAACTTATTAATCAAATATCATTAATAGGTTAAATTTGAATACTGTAATCTATAACTGAAATACTTAATTGATGATGTTCTATGAAAATTATGTTTGACCTACTTCATCCATAGTGATGCTAGTGCTGTTGGTAGTCACAGAAACCTTGGAACTGTCCGTAAGCAGGGAGGAGAACGTAGTCACAAAACACAGGAAAATGAGGTAGAAGAGCAGGTGAGCCAGATGGAAGTATTTGCCATAAGAATTCCACTTCATTTGTAGGTATTTCTGGCTCAGAGGATGAGCCAGAAGCTCCACCCGTCCATGAGACACCATAGCCTAATTAATTATCATTAATATATACACTTGTTTGTTCAATTAAAAAACTTATTTTTATTAATAATATATTATCTAAATATTCTCATTAATAAATAAAATTTCCTGACATTCAAGTGCACAATTTAATATCAATTGTAAAAAAAAACTACCAGAAACAAACACAACTTTTTATATTACAAACCTTTTATACACAACTCAAAATATTAAATTCTTACTTTAAAAATATAATGCATTGTTTTAAAAATCAGTTTGTAACAATAACTTGTTATTTACACTAATTAAATTATTTAATTTCATTTAATCATTAAATAATAATATGTATCCTAAAACTCCCCTACCTAAGTTATCTTAGAAAAACAAACAAAGTCACATAAAAATAAAGAAAAAACAAAAAAAGAGTTTTTGACTTTGACATTGTAATTTACTTAAGTCTTAATATTTTTTGTTGTTCCATAGTTGATTTTGCTTCTTTCCTGATCAAGAATATATATATACATATAATATTTGCTGAAATTTACAGTTAAAAATATATTTGTACCAACCCTTCAAATTTTCTTATCTGGACATTTTCTTACTCTATGTTCAACAGTGGTTGTAGAAAAGGTTGAAATAAGTTGTGTTGTTACAATCAAGCTTACTCTATGCTTTTACACTATAAATGTAATCAAATTGAAAACAGTTGTTAAATTAATTAATTAAACATTCAGTGGTGCTGTCATAAAACAATGTTTACACAGAACAGCTGAATACATTTAACAAGCTCTTTTAATTAATATTTGTTTGCTTTAATGCAACTTTAGAGACCTAGATGGGAGTTTTTGCAACTTTAGAGACCAGTGGAGTGTAGCCCTGAGGGATTTTCAAAATAAGAATAGGCCTGTACGTTAACAAGGGACCCTAAGAATGTTCATATAAACTTTCATTACAATCAGTTTAATAGTTTAAAAGTTTGAGAGTGGAACAAAAAAACAAACTCACTTACGCATTTATAATATTAGTTAGGATTAGGATATCGGTGAACTATATAAAAAAATGAATTACATTTACTCTGAATAAAAATCCGTAAAAAGCTTTTAATCAGAATTGCAGAGTCAGAGGGACAAGCAGATTGATATCAAAGTGTAGGCAGACAGATATGCAACAGTTCTGGAACAAATTTACTCCATTGGCCACAACACATCTGAGACAACTTTCTGAATAGAATAGCTGAGACAATGTAGTTACAACATTCTCTAGTTGCACAGAAATATAAAGTAGCTTGTTCCTTCGACCTCGTTTTACCAGGAATTTCATATAAATTTCAGCTGTTCAAATTCTCAACCCTTATTAAATCCCAAAACATTTGACATATATTTAAAACTGCTATTTAATTTTACAAACATTTAATAGATGGGAATAAGTTATAAAAGTAATTTGAGAAAAGTCAAATTAAAAGTATATTAGTTAAAGTTTTAACTTAAAACTTACTTTAGGTTTTAGAGAACTGGTGGTTGTTTCATATTTAGTAATTAAAATAAAATTGAATATAATTTGTTACTCTCAGTATGTATTAACGGGCCATATAGTCTTGTTATACAACCACCTGCAACCTAGAGTGAACATTATTCTACCATCACTGATTTTGGTTTACACATTTCTGGGTAGAGTAAATAGATACTTACATTGACCACCTCAAGAGGGTCAGGCCTCCACTTTACGTTGTTTAGAGCCTTTCGCTGCACCGCCAGCTTGGCCGGAGATGGCTGGTAGTAGTCAAACGAGTATTTGATCTGCAAGATTCAACAGCAAAGCCATGCAATACAGTTCCACAACAAGTAGTTTTGGTTATGGGAGCAACTGTTAAGCTGCTCTACATCTGGAGGATTGTTATCTTTTAACTGAGTGTCTGCTTCAGGAATGGTTGCTGGATCAATAAGAGAAAATGCTATTACTAAAAGCTGACAGATAACAGTAGCATGCAAAACAGAAAGACAAAGACTTAATGATTGAAAAATTAAAGCACAAAAAGCATTATTCAAAATGTTTTCAGAAGTATCTTTCACAGTCATTCATCAAGTTTATTTTAGTACAGAAAAATGACAACTTGCAATAGTAAGTTGACTGGCATTTATAACTTCAATAAACTGTTCATTTTGAACAGCCTTTCACTGAGAGTTAAGAAATTATTAACAGTTTCTAACATTTCTGAGGCTTATGCAGTTGATACCATGACTATCTATATGTTTTCATTTTCACACCATGATAAGACACTGCTGAAACAATAACTACTGTATCTAGAGATATTTCAGCCTCTCTGTGGATGGCCATCTTTGATCAAGAGATATTAGATTGGAACTGTCAAAGCAATAAAGGACTTGGAAGTCATGGCAATTCTGCCCTCAGGAAAATCATTGAAATATTGAGTGTAAATTCGTGAATGTAAGTTTTTAGTTTAAAATCTCTCCAGTCTTGACCGACGATGACTCTACAGCAGGGGCAAAATATATCAATATTGTGTTAGTGATGTGTTAACATGGTGTGAAACGGACAACAGCTCCATACTTTAGTCAAATACAACATTTTTTCACTTTAAAACTACCTCTTGAGAATTGTATCGACATTAAATTTATTGCTTTATATTAGTTTAGTATTTCATTGTTGTTCATTTGGGATAAGAAGCTGAGAATACCTCTCATTACACTTGTCCCTTTAAGAATCTGTGGTTAATAGGATATACTGTATATCCACCACGAGAAGGGACATTAGGCACTATCTCTGTCATGTCTCATTAGGAAAAGAGACAAGCTCTGTTTTTCATATCTTCCAGTTAAAGCAGACATAAGGAAAGACCTTATGAAAGACCTTCCCTCATGTTTACGCTTGCAAAAACTTTGAACGTCCATTGGGTTGCTCAGATGTGACATATCAACTTTTGTTTTCTGCTGTACCCAATGTAAGTTTTACTGACAGGTGTAAATCACCAAGAATGAAATCGTCTGGAGATAATTTAATGAAATAAAAGTGACCTTGTGTTCTTAACTGTGTTTTTAAATCGGTTTTTCCGTATACAATTTTCTTTTGAAAGTGTATTTAACTGAAGAATCAAGGGCAAATGTTGCAGAAAATGAAAGTGCTAGATAAATGGAGAATAGTTATGTTTTGTCAAGAGAACTCGAAACATACTAGAATAAGAGGACTGAAACAATAGAGAATTGTAGACAATTGGCTCTTTTGGCACACAAGCTAGAACAACTCTATAAACTAGAAACTTGTATTGTTTTAAATGAATGATCTGAAGGTCTAGCTCAGAACTCTTAATCACATTGCTCCAGCCTAGGTTCAGATGTTATTGGTTAGCATGTGAAAATGTTGCACCCAAAGCAGGATTTGAAACTTTTTTGAACCAGGGTAACTGAGATACTAATCACTTAGCTTATCTTAGGGATAACACTAGAAGATTCTATTAACTTAATAGTTTGTTCTAATATTCTATCTTCCAAGACTGATGTACGCATGATGAGCAACTCCTTAGATAGATAGAAATAAAGATCGTCTTTATTCCATGAGCTCTATAGCTTAGAAATGGTGTCATACCAATTTTACAAAGTGATGGTATGTTTACTTCTAACTGTAAACGCATTATTATGTATGGCTATCATAGGTGCCTAATGGCTGATAGCTCAAGTTAAAAATCTTGACATTATAAAACTTACAATATCTTGAATGACATCCAGAATGGATACTGTTTGAATTAATGTATAATTCTAACTTGATACGTTGATGCTATGTTCAGTGGAGTCAACCTAAAGATCTCTTAATTTTCACCATTAATTTTCTTTCTTCACTAATTTTAAAATGAGGCGCCATGCAATAGGATTAGTGTTAGTTACCAATACCGCCACTTCAAATAATCCATCATTTGACATCTCATTCTGAAAGTATTAGTAAAAAAGAAGAATTAGAATTAAAGAAATCTAATTTGACTCCTTCCAACATGCCCAATTGAAGTTAGAATTGGAGTAGTTTGAACTAGTTTTCTTGGTGTCGTTTTAGTTTTGTTTCCATTTTTAATTAAATACATTACATCATCCCATTAAAAATTGTCAATTTCATACAGAGGGGGATAACTTTTAGATCCACCTAAAACAACCACCAAGAGATTTTAAAATGCTCAACCATTCAAAAGTCTAGGGGGAGGAGGAACTTTTAGGACATCTGGTTTATTATTGGGTTAAGACAGTTTACTAAGAAAAAGCTCAATAAATGCCACTAGCATTGAAATAAAAACATAACAGACACAGCAACAAATATAACTAAACAACAAACAAACATCTAGTTTCTATCTCACCATAAAAACTAGTAATAAATATCTTTTTGAAAATGATTTACATACATAAGAACATAATCATTCTTAGTGCAGACATTCCATATATACAATTATGTACACTCACATTTAAAGCTGGAAGAGGAATGGCTTTAGAAATAGTGAGGGCTTCCCCTGTCTTCTGGTCCATCTGAGCGTACAGGCGAGGGCATTGCAGACAAGAGAAGCTGTATTTGATCTGTAGGTAAGACATTTGCTCGTGTATTTAGTGCAATATTGTACTCTTTGGTGAAATACACACTGTACAGGTTCAACAGTTGTAACAAAAGCAGCACAAACTTTTATTATTTAATAACTATTTAAATATATAAAATATATTTATATTCTTAAAGTAAAACAAACATTTGTTATTTAGTAGCAGAGTTAAGAGTTAAGTAATATCAAAAAGTCATCAATAGTTTCATTTTGGTATAGCAAACACTAAATTTTTACTATAGTTCTTGAAACCCCAGAAATGTTAAAGCAGTGCACATCAAGAATTTATAAAATTCAAGGAAACTAAGCTACGCCAAAGAAATTTTACATAAGTATATGACAGTAAAAGCAAATCCACAAATACTGAAAAATTATTCCTAATATATAATCAAATCTTCAAGTATAGTTGATTATTTCAAATAATAATTGTTCATTTGTAGTTTAATAATATAATAAGTAAACTCATAATCAATATATTTGACATTTAAATGAAAGGACTAATTTTACTAAGTAAGTAATAAGAAGTGGGACATTACTTATGTGTTAAATTATGTAAGTCCACAATATGTCATGGACTGGTACTTACAATGTCTTTCTCCAATTCACCTACATCACAAAGCACATAGTGTTCTAGAATTTTTAACACTGAATTGAATGGTGGACTCTGCAGATCAGACAAAGATTGTTAATTATTGAGAATGCTCTCCTTCTAGTGTAGGCTCACCAATGTTTATAGAAGTGGTGTTTTAAAATTGCAGGCATGTGATGTGGTGCTAATGTATACACAAACTTTTACAGAGCTTTGTTGTTTGAGATGTTTTACACAAAGACGAATTGAAACATTGATATTTAAATAAACAATTTAATATTGAAATATTAGTCTTACAGTACGTACCCAGGGCCGGTTTAAGGGGTAAGCAAAGTACACGGTCGCCAAGCAAAACAGGGCTTCTAGGCGCTCTCCAATGTTCAGTATTAAAGAAGGAGACTAGACTAGAGGTTGAAAGTTGGCCATGTGGTAACCATGAATCTAGCGGTTAACGATGCTGCTCTCTCTTGCCCTATTGCAGTTGATTGTTTTAGTACGACTCAAGAAATATTCAACTATTTCTCTAGTTCAACTCACAGGTGGAGTATTTTTACGAAACACACTCTAACAGTGAAATCCCTTAGCAATACTAGGTGCGAGAGTAGTATTGAAGCCTTAGTACCTCTTAGATACCACATTGAGGAAATTTGCAAAGCTTTGTATGAAGCCTCTCACGACCACAAGCTGGATTCTTTTAGAGCAGGAACACTGCAGTAGAAGTAATAAAAAAACTTCAAACTTTCAAATGTTTGTGTTGCCTGGTTAAGTGGCATACTATCCTTTTAAAAATAAACATGGTGGATAAGACCTTGCAAAAAGCTTCATCTACTTTGCAAACTTCAACGGATCTCGTGAAAAGTGTTCAGACATTTTTGGAAAATATGAGATCTGATGAAGGTCTCAGTAGCATTATCATAGACACTTCAGAACTAGCAGAAAAAATTGGTGTTTCTGCTGGATTTGAAAAAGAAACCGAAGTTCGTCCAAGGAAAACAAAGAGGCAATTCTCCTATGAGAGTGAGGATGAACTGATTCAAGCTGGACTGGCATCATTCAAAGTGAAATTTTTCTTTGTGGTGCTTGATACAGCAATCAACTAACTTAAAGAGAGGTTTGAACTCATGGAGAACCACAGCAAGAGTTTTAGTTTTCTGTATGACATTAAGAATCTTCAGACATTGGACAAGAAGACCTTGTTTCATTTTTTCTTTTCTTTTGAAAGACGCCTGCATAGTCAACTGCACCATACAACTCAACAAGGTTCTGAGTGATGGAGAAGAATGTGACATAAACAGAGTTGAAGTGGTTGAAGAGCTAGACATTTTTGCCCCAATGTTGCCACCCGGAAGTTCTCCGGCCTTGTCATATATAACAAAAAATGATTATATGGACATATTCCCCTAATGTTTTTGTTTTTCTAAGAATCCTTCTGATACTCATTATTTGAGTAGCAAGGGGTAAAGAAGTTTTTCTATGTTGGAATTATCTCAGATCCGCCATTTGAGAACGTTTGAGTGGACTGGCAACAATGGCCATTGAGAATGATTTGTTAAGCCAATTTTTTTAAATTTAAAAATTAGCATTATATAAGCAATGATGTAATATTATACTTAATGTAAAACTTATTGATATTACTATTTAATTTTATTGAATGGTGAGTTGGTATTAGTCCATTTTATGCAGTGATCTAGATGTTGCAGCTTTGCCATTATCTAGACTAAACATTCTCATAATTTGCTAGTTTTATCTAAGAAATACTAATTTATGGACTGGTCGTATGTTTAAGGGGCTAAATTCTCATTTTAATCCTGAAAACACAATCCCACATTTGGTCACTAGTCTCTTTTACGTCTTTTATGGGGATGGGATGAAATTTTCTCTCACTTACATAGAAGGATTTGGAGTCTTTTTTGCAGTTTGCCTTGGTGATGCACTTGTCCTGGACTGACTCGAATACTCGTGGCATGGATGCAATCAGTGCTAGTGTGACACAAGGGTGTTTGTCCGATCTTAGAGACATGACCTCTTGGGCTCTGGAACATTATATCTTAATTTATACTCTTAAACAAAGAGACCAATATTAAAAAAATTAAAATGTATTTGGCTACGAGAAAAGCATAGTGAAATTAAACTATTCAGGGTCACACTTCTTTAGACATTTAGTTGATCCAAAAAAACTAAAATAGTGTGTAACAAATTTTAATGAACAAATCTGCTTTATGTAAAGTTTTTCTTATTTAGAACTCGTAAATGCAGTTGGGTTACTAATACAGTAAACAATATACCTTCATTAACATTGAGAGAAGTTGCACTTCAGGCAGCCAGGCTAATTTTTGTGAAAAACGGCTTTGGCTAAGGCCAAAATATGGAGGGGTAAATTTTTACCTAACCCAGTTCATTACAGAACATGACTAATTCAGAAACATGTAGTACATGGAAAACTGTTCAGGAGCATGTAAATGCCAACCACATATTCTTTTACAGAAGAAGATACAAGAAGAAGAAGAGAAGAATGAAGGTAAGAGCCACAGTAATAGTTAAAGTAGTGTTCAGATCAATAGAAGATTGAGGTTAAGCTTGAATCAAGTCATATGATTTTATATAAACAGTAGCAGTTACCTGCGGCCTCACAAAAAATTTGAAATATAGGGCATTGATGATTTGAGGCTATTGATCTGTACGCTATTTTAGTAAAATGATCTTTTATTTATTTTTTTATTTATTTATTTTATTTATAAACAGTTGTTTTACATAGTCTTGGCCTCACCAAGTTCAACAAAACTTGTCGGTGAGGACCACTTGAAAAAGTATATAGAATACATTGATACAAATATTCAACTTTTAACTTTCTTTTAATTTACTAAACTATAAACTCAAATTCGGCGGTTTAGGGCAGGCACTAGCTTAGATAACTTGGTATGTGTGGTAAATTTGATCGAAACAGTACATTTACTTTGATTAACTTTGATTAACAAATGACAAAGTTGTTTTTGAGTTTACAAAGAAAATGCTAAAATGGAATTTTGTAAAAGTGCGCTTTTGATGTTGCTTAGCTAGATAGAGAAATCACAGGAATTCTTGGTGGTTGATTAGTGCTTTCTAATAGAACCAAATGCAACCACATAAATTTTCACTGTGTGTAACGCCTTTCCTCACCATTAAAAAAAGGGAACAACAAACAAAATAATGTTATAATATATACCTGTACTAGAGTATATTTCAAAGGCAAGTGTTTATTTTTACTTATTTAATTATTTATTGACTTACAGATTGTCATAGAGCATTTTCACTTTTGCATGTAGCTTGTTTTCTATAAAGTACTCAACTTTATCTGGAAAATTGTTTTTTTTTTCATTTTGTAATTTAAATTAATACTGCCCAGTCTGTATTAAGATGTATGTAAGAATAATGCTACATTTAGTGTTATTCTTTCTGAAATTTAATTCTTGATTGTATCATGAAAACAGTATTTTAATTTGGTATTTTAAGTATGAGGGATTGAACCATTTTCATTTAAATTATGATTTTAAAGCTATTTATTTTAAATTCAGATTTTTGATTAGCTGAACATGGTATGATACCATCAGATATAGATGAGTATGGCTATATTGTATCTGTAACATGTATTACTGTTTCATGCAGTAAATTAGAAGACTGACCTGGTGTCGTGGGTGACCATGGCCAGGGCAGCCTCAGGGAACTTGTAGTAGATAGCGTAGTCTATAGCACTCAGGTCAATATTATTATATTGGAGCTTACAGTTCATTGACAACAGCAGTGCAATTGAGTTGGGCTTGTTCTCCATGGTGGCCAGGTGGAGAGCAGTGTTCTGTACACACCATACAGTTATAAGATAATGAAAACAGCTTGCAACAAGATTAAAAACATTACATTTATTAAATTCCTTATTCCAAATTGCTCTTACTGTATGTTGTAACTTTTGGAACCTATATTTTACAAGTTTTTTTACAGTTTATGAAAATTGCTTATGTAGTTACACTTAAAAACAATATTATAAAATCCATCTTTAAAACTGCATTACTAAAAGAAATTGTTACTCCTGTACGCACATATTAAATAACTTGTCTTCACTCTTAAGAACCGATTACACAAAAAAGAAAGTTAGAATATTTTTCATTCAGGAAGTGCAGTGTTGAAGGAAAGGAGAGTGTTGACTAATCCTTTCTAGTAATACTTACTTAATTGAAATGTTTTAGTGTTTGGTGTTAACATTTTATAAAAAACACAGTCACCCAGCGCTCAGAGAGGTAAGCTGATTTTGAGATTCAAATATTATTATTGATGGGATTAAAAAGTTAAAATTTATTTAGTTTTAAAGTATATAGTTTTGTTTTACAATACTGTAGACCAATGGCTTAAGATGACGTCCATTTATAGCTCAAGCTAATAAATGGCTGGATAGGTGAGCTGCTTGTAAGAAGAGAATCATCCAGTTGGTCACCCAACTCCAAGGATCAGCCTTGTTGCTTGACTCATTTATCATACGATGATTGCTATACTGATTAGACACAATTCTTTGATGATTAGCCATTAATGTTACATAGCCCAACATGAATTGTTGTGTACTGACCCCGTCCTTGTCCACCTGGTCTAGCAGGTGAGAGTGAACAGACTGCAGCAGTTCCATGGTTTGGGTGTAGCCACTCATGGCGGCCAAGTGGAGGGGGTTACGACCATTGTGGTCTCGGTGCAGCAGGGCTCCTCGGTTCAGCAACAGTTGGACCACTTTAGTATGACCTATGCAATGTGTTCACCACATTACTGACTGATATCTTCAGTTTATATATTTTGTAAATCAGCATGAATTTCATATGTAAACTTGCAGTGTCTAAAGATTCTGAATCTTAATTGAATATATATTAGTCTCTTGCTAACAACCAAAATATTAAGCTGAGACTTTAAAAACAACCAATCTCTATTTTTCTAAAAATTACACAAAAATTTAGTATAATCTCTTCAATAGTTACATCTTTTGAATCTTCAAAGTTTGGTTGATTTATTAGCAATAAAAAAAGTTAATCTTAAATTAATGTTTGAAGAACACTAGTTTTTGAAGTAAATGGCGAAGAACTTGATTTTTATAACGGGTTCATTGTAAATAAGATTTTTTTAACAATCTTACTTGTACTTACTTATATAATGAATATTTATCAATTAAGACAGTTTATGACGTGTGTCTATAAGATATTATCTCTAAATGGCCAAATAAACTGTTACTTTACTGACCTTGTTGTGAAGCAATGTGAAGAGGGGTTAACCCCTCACCATCTGTTTCGTTAATGATAAAAGAACCTTTCTCTGAATCCAGCAGTTGCTTTACTGTGTTGAAACGTCCATATCTGAAACATTATAGTGTGATTTTCAGTCTTTTGTATTAGTAGTCTAGTTATAACTTTTGGCCTACCAGTAATAAAATAGGTGAGAAGTAGTGTAAGAGAGTGTACAAAAGAAAATGACTTCACACTCATCTCTCTAGCCATGGTATCACCTATTCTCACATCTTTACCATACATTACAAATGTTTATTCTTTATTTTTTAAGAAAATTTTATTCAGTCACTCTAATTGAGTCAAGTTAGTTGAGATATAATATACTTTTTTGGGGTGTAAGGAAAAGTAAAAATTATAGATTTAGAAAATAGCATATCACCTTTTTCACTTAATTTTCTTAAATATGGATTCACAAAATAACATTATTTATATTTGTAATTATCTGAGTTACATAGTAAAGCAGAAAGCAATCACTACTGGTTCAAAACCTAAAATATTTCAATTATTATTTCTGTCAATTACATAAGTAGCACACCAATAACTCTGCGAGAGATGCCTGCGAAATTACCTAGCAGCAAAGTGCAGAGGGCTCTCGTTGTTGTTGTTCTTGAGGTTGATGCAGGCACCGAGCCTGATGAGGTTCTCTAGACTGCGGATGTGACCCTCACGGCTGGCATAGTGAAGGGGCGAACATCCTGTATTATCCTTCTCATTCAGCAACTGTTGCAGACTACTCGTTGACTGCGCCTGTGTAATGGTCTGCATTAATAAATCTTGTAATTTGATTTATACGAGTATATACTTGCTAAGTATAACAATATCACTGTTTAGTAGTAATCTAATTGGGTGAAATACCATTGTGAAATCTCCTCACATAACAAGAGCTTCTTGCTTAAGTACACTAACGTTTTCAGAATAAGAGCTTTATGGAAAATGCTGATTGAAAAATTCTATAAACCATTTCCATTTGGAGCATGTTGGGAACATTTTGAAAAGGTGATATATAATCAAAAAGACAGATTAAAAACATACTGGATGGCTGAATGGTGAATGGCATTCCATCAATGCCCCCTATCCCTGAGATGCTGTTTCTACAGACTGAATAGCAGCTGTAGAACAATAGAGAAAGTGACTGCATGAGCTGAAGCTTGACATATTTTGGCAGCAGCTGTGTTCTAAACCTACACAGATCCCTCAATATATCAAGTGCATACTGTGAGGTGTGACATTATTAGAAAATGTAAGGCCACTGTCGAGCAAGATTCAAGTTTTTATCATTGAGCTTGACCACAACTCTACTTTGATGATTCAAAGGGCTGTATCATATTATGTGGTGCTATATGAACTGTGCACTTGCTCATGTTGAGCTTTAGACTACTGTTCCCCAATCATGTGCTGACAGCTTTTGAAGGCTGCAGTTGATCTTATTAAAGCCCATTGTAATCTTTCCAGGCTCATATAACAAATGCAGTTGACAGTCGTCAACATACAAATGAGTGGAAGAATATTGTATATATCTGGAAAAATTTTAGATGTGTTCATGTTGAAGATAGAGCTTACTCGAATATTTTTAGTTATTCTGTACATATCTCTAAATTTAAAAATACAAAACCAATATTTAGATTTGTGCAAGTTAAACAGGAGTGACTGAAGTCAAATACATGTTAAACCCAGAGAAACATCATATAATTTTAAGAAAGGCTTAGATGTCTCGTTGCCAAACTCCAAGATAATTTACCAAGCCGTTCTAGATTTCAGTGATTAGGTAAGTACCAATCTACCTGAGAAAATATCCTAAAACATAAGAAGCTCTTACTTTAACTCCGAAGACCCCACCTTAACAGAACTATGCTAGATAAAAGTTCTCGTAGTAAAAAAAACACACAATTACTAATTTTATGTTTTAAAATCTATGTTGTTGTATACACAATAAATATATCTCTATTAATATACATGTCAGTTTATGTCCCAATGTTTTTTGTCAGGGTTACATGGTTTGATTAAAGAACACATAAATGTTAAATACTTATTATTGAAGTAATAAAAATACACACCTGTATTTTCAAGTAAAATTTATGTAATATATATGTAAAAGATATGTATCCCGATTATTTGAGAATGTATAAATTCTAGTTAAAAAGTGGTGTATGTGTCTATTAGTTCTTAAGAAATAGCCATTTTACGAGCCTCTGTTATTCTCATTAACACAGCATAATTTTCTTGAAACTCTTTTGTGTTATGGGGCGGTCTCAAAAAGGGTAAATTTTCACTTATGTTATAGCCGTTTTTGTCGAGTATAAAATAAGAATAATAATAATAATATTCTCAGACGGCTGTCAAACGTATAATTTTTAATATTATTAGCATTTAACATATTCCGGGTGGAGAGAGGGTGCTCCCGTACTCCAGCTTGAATGGGAGGTACAGAGAGTACCTCCCCCGCCATTAAGTCATCCTAGATACGCCTACGTATCAGCCTAATCACAACAACTAACAAATTCAATTTCATATTAAACAGTTGTAAAATATGCCTATAACTGACTCCAAAGATCTAGTTTACACAAGTGTAGTACTCAAATTATATGATAGAAAACAGCTTGTCAAACCCAAGATCATATCCTGGAAGGATCATAGTACTTCCATCATTAATGTTGTTTCTGCCTGTGTAAAGTAACATATTCAGCTATAATTTTTCATTACCTTGATAACTTCTTGAGCAAACTCCTCCAGTCTGCCACCATTCATGACAACCAGGTGCAGCACATTTCTGTGGTTTGAGTCTTTGAGGTGGATGTCCGCACCCAGTCGGATGAGAGCCAGTACAGTACGCCAACCACCTCGTGATGCCGCCAGCAGAAGGGGTGAGCGCCTCTCCTTATCCAAGGGGTTAATATCGGCTCCCTGTAATACCGAAAACCTTTGATATACCTTTGATCAAACCCAAATGTTTGATCAGACCTTTGAGATACAACAACCTAGTCTGATAAATCATTTTTAAATTTACTTGGTTTTTACTATCCAATATGGTTATTCCTGCAACATAGTCTATTGCAAAAACCAAACCCACTGAATATACACAGAAAAGAAGACAAGAATCTTAAAATAGCTGAAAATTTCTGGTATCAACAAGGCACTTTAAACAAAAGGTATTTTAAACTATTAAAGTAATTGCTGTTGAAAGTGTATTGACATTAATCATAAAGGCATTAACATACATAGTTGAAAATCAATGCAGTGCAAAATTATAGTACAGTGGTTTAATACAAAGCAATATACATGAAGTACCTATACCTTGAATAGGGTTAAAAGACCTTCATGTCTTCTTCAGCAAAACAACTGAGGAATGAGCCAAGAACAACTTAATAAGTAAATTAATTTACTGGAAAGAGTTATACACACCTCTTGAATGAGGAAATGAACAATCTCCACCCTGTCAAACATAGCAGCACAGTGTAGGGGAGTCATCTTCTGTATGTCGCAAGAAGCTAGGGAGAGAGACTTCTCTGTGGGCTGCAGTCCAAACATGAGTTTTACAATGTCAATGGCTCCCTGTGCACAAGCCAAGTGGACAGGGGTGGAAAGGTCATGCTGCTGAGTCGAGATCTTGGCTCCGGACTTGAGGCATAATTCCACTGCCTAGTTATAACAAAGTAATGTTACTTTCCTATAAGTTTACAAAGTTGTGCAGTTCATCATAACGTTTCTTGTCTATCATAGTCTTCTACAGAAATAGTTCTATAATAATTAGTACCATACTGAACCACACCTTAAAGTCCCCACTGTGTACTGCTGAATGTAGAGGTACATTGCCCTCAGCATCGTAGAAAGAGATCATCTCTTCCCTCGTGCAGCCGATGGATTCACTCCACTGCAGGAAGACTTCCATGGTGCGAGATGAAGCATTCTTGGCAGCCTCATGTATTGGGTAGTATCCATTGTTGCAGGACCTTCTAGGGCATGCACCCAGCTGAGTTATCTACAACATTCAACAAGTGTAACAACATCAATGAGAACAAGACTTTTTTTCATAGACATTAATTAGAATATCCACTAATTTTTGGGCAGTTGCAGGTAAAAACCAGAGGATCATTTCTATGATAACAAGATCTACTTTGATAAGAATTAAAAGTTTTGAAGGGATCTGCCTCTGAAAATAAAAATAAAATAATATACGAACGAAAATGTTCACACATAGAAGTTATTTGGTGAAATAAATTCAAATTTAATTTTAGTTGATATATGTCTAAATAAACTAAAATCACTTTTAATTACTAATTTAAAACACTCCTTCTGTTCATTAGACCCCTGTTATAATCCCCACGTGAGGAACCCTTTTAAATAAATAGGTTGGACAAAGTAAAAAAAATCATTATATATATTTCTGTTTATGGTAAAACTTTTGTAATATCTACTTTTGCTATATTTATATATCATAAAAGCATTTAACACAGAGTATTTTATGTAAAAATTATTTTTGTTACCTGAGCTTAAGCAAAGCCTCACACATGGGCTGTACGGTGTCTGTTGACTGCCTCTGTTGTGAAAAACATCAATCGATTCTTGGCGACTTATTAAAAAGTGTAGGAAGTGTGTCTTGAATAGTAGTTGTAATTATATGATCCATATTAAATTAGAACTAACATAGCATAACTGAGAATATAATCCATTTGTTTAATCTTTGTAGGTACCTATATAAAAATCTCATGTTACGATGTTCGTTTACGCTAATCTCCGAAACCACAGATTCAGATTCAGATCTTTATTGTCATTAGGTAACAATGGTGCAACAGACATGGTCAAATTTTTACAATTATTGTCAATTATTACAACTTAAAAATCTTTCATACTCTTACAACAACTCTCTATCTTATAACATGGACTCATAAAAAACTGTCAACAAGCAGATATACAGTACAACAATTATTTAACAAAGATAAATCAACAACATCAACATAACAAGATTAAAACAAAAGATCAACAAATACACACAAATAACAAGGTAATAAATAGAATAATAAATACTTAATATTAATTAAAAATCAACAACTAAACACAAATAACAAAATAATAAATAGAATAATAAATACTTATTATTAATTAAAATCTTAAGTCACTAATATCACAGACCAGGTACTCATCAATGTTGTAAAAACACTTTTCTTTTAGCCATTTGCTTAGAATAATTTTAAACCTATTAATACTAACTTCCCATGCACTTTCAGGTAACTTATTAAATAATTTAATTTTCATGTATATATGGCTCATTTTTGTTTTCTGTAGCCTTATAGAGAATTGGTCAAGCATATGTCTCTGCCTTGTATTATGTACATCTTGACGGTTTTGATAATTACTTAAATTTTCTTTAACATTCAGTACACAGTTATAAATATACATACATGGTAAGGTCATAATTTTAAGTTCTTTAAAAAATGGTAAGCATGGATTTGAATTCCAGAACCGATTTCAATGAAATTTTGTAGATATGTATTGTTTGGTCCAATTTAAAAGATAGGCCTATTCTTACTTTGAAAATCCCTGATGGCTTCAACCCACTGGTCTCTAATGGAATTAAAAATTCTAGCTTGGTCTCTAAGGTTGAGAAATATTAAATGAAAGAGCCTGTTAAATATAACCAACTGTTCTTGTAAACATTCTTTTATGACAGCACGACCATATGTTTCATTAATTTAACCACTATTTTCAATTTCTTTACATTTAAAGAGTGAAATCATAAAGTAAGTTTGATAGTAAAAACACTTCTTAATGCAATTGTTATGACAGAAAATCGTCAAGGAACTGCGTCCATTTTTCACTGATGAGGTGTACGATACTGATTAGGCATAAAATACTGATATAATTCATAGACTGAACCAAGGAAATTTTATAATTTAGTGAACATGGATTAAGAAGCAAGAAAATTTATTTGACTGTATCAGGTTTACATATATTCATTCTTAAAAAAATCGAATACTAAGCCTACAAACAATGACAGCAAGCTGGATGGTGCAAAAATGGGCATGCATTCTTTCTAGGGAATTAAACTAATAGTAAATATTATTAGTAAATCGGGCCAGTTTGAAAAGTTCAGGTCCTTGTGTTTACGTCTACTTAGGGTTTTTCATGTTTTTAGAAACAATGTATGTATTTAGCGTATTGAAGAGTAAGGGACAGAGGGAAGTTACTATTTTTAACTCTACCCCTTTACATAAAGTGATAAAATACGAGCGAAAAATAGACTTTTTAACCATAGCGAGCTTCTCCGTCCAGAGTATGTACAAAAAAAATATATATACATAATATATAAAAAGGAATTTTTTATTTATAGTTTAATTGAGCCGGTGAGAGGAAAAGTGGTCTAAGTCAATTTTTTTTAAATTTGAGATTATTTGTGTAACATATTGTTTGTAAGTCATTCTATCACATGCAAAAGTGATCCAAGTCAAATCCTGTTTTTTTTCTGATTTAGATGGCAGTGAATAATCATTGGCCAACGGAATAGGTGAAATACTGAAAGCAAAAGTGGTACAAGTCTGACTTATACCACTTTTCCATGAAGGTGCTTGACTTACTTCACTTTTCCATGTGGTGTGTCTTGTTATGTGCTTTTGCTTCCTCTGCAGACTTAACACAGTGATAGTTTTGAATTTTTGCTCAAATAGTTTATTTAACGAAACCAGTATGGAAAGTGAATCTGAAGATTCAACTCCTTCAATTCTATTGGATTCAGGATCAGAATACATTCCATCTGATGCTGAAAGTACAGGTAACTATGCTTTCTAATCTATCTCCAGGGCCGGCCCTAGCTAATTTTATAGGTGTAAGCAAACAGTAGTTTTGGGCGCCCCCCCTCCCCCCGATAAACCGTCATACACTACACCGTAGAACGGTAAATGTCACATACCTTGTACCTAAATAGTAAACAAGGGGGAACAAATTAGGAGAAAAAAAAATAGCTGACAAACCAGAGTTTATGTTTATTTACCAGTGTTCATTTACAAATACAGTGACACATTGTAGACTACAATTACGATACATTACATTATTAAGTTTAAGTTATGTGATGTATGATGGAAAACACAAAATCGTCTACAATCAATATTGTGTGTATAAGTCATTGTTTAAACGTCAGGTTGTATTACAGACAATTCAAATTAAAAAAATAATAGCCTAATAATTACAATTAAGATACTCAATCTTGCAATTAAAAAGGAATTCGTCTGGCTTTTAATTTTGAAAACTCTTGCAGTAGAATGTCCGTTTCCCATTTCATTTAGGGCATCATTTTCAATCGCCAAGGTTGCTAGACCACTTAAGTGTTCTTGTCGCTCAAATTTGATCGTAGGTAAGTTTTTTATCAGTTTTAATTTGGAAAAACTTCTTTCGCCACTGGCCACGGATACTGGCAAGCGTTAACAAGATTCTCAATGCTACAAAAAATATTTGGAAAAGTATCCACATAACCACGTTTGGGTTAATAAAAAGACAACGCTCCAGCTGGGTGACTTGTAGGGGGCAGCATTGGTCCAAAGATTTGAAGCTCATCAAACAGCTCATCTCCGTTAATGTCATATTCTTTTGGTTTGTCATCTCCATCACCACCGCTCAAAACTGTTTTCAAGGTGTTTGCAGGCTTTCTTTAACTCTGATTCACTCCATGCTTTTCCTAAGCTAGCAATATCATAGAGAAATTTAAAACCTTCACTATGGTTTTCCATCAGTTCAAATCTCTCCTTTAACGAGGATATTGCTCTATCAAGCACAACAAAGAAGAAATTTACTTTAAACAAATCTTTACCAGAACTTGCAGCTTCATCTTCACTCTCGTAAGAAAAATTGTTTTTTAACTCTTCTTGGTCTAAAATTTTTTCTGCAAGTTCCTTTGCATCAGTATATGACGCTGTTTTAGTCCTTCTTCAGATCTCATAGTTTTCCAAAAATGATTTTACACTCTTAAGAAGATCTATTGAACTTTGAAGATCATTTGTGACCTTTTGCAACAGTTTACTAACCATGTTTGTTTTATACAGGAATCTCATGCCAAGTTACAATACAACACAGAAAACTTGAAGCTTTGCAGTTTTTTTTACTAGTCCTACGGCAGTATGTCTACCAAATGCATCAAGGTTCTTGTCTTGAGAAGCTTCATATAATGCATCATATACTTCTTCAATATGGTACCTCAAGGGTAATACATGCCTCAATTCTACTTTCCCACCTAGTGTTGCAGAGTGGTTTGACTGTTAGACTCGAAACGTTTTTCAGCAAAATACTCCATCTTTTGAGTAGAACTAGAAAAAAAGTTATATATTTCTTGTATGGTGCTGAAACAGTCCTACTGCACTATTGCAAGACAGAGCTGCATCGTTAATTACCAAGTTCAGGGAGTGGTTTCCACATGGAAACATAAAATGCTCTAGGATTTAGATCAAGGATCCTCTTCTGAAACTCCCAACATGCTTTCCCTTCATTGCCGAACCATTATCATAGCCCTGACCCCTCATGTTTTTTAAAGGAATTCCTCGTTCCTTTAGTTCTTTCAATAATGCTTCTGTGAGACCTTCACCTGATGAATCTTTAATAGGAATGAAACCTAAAAAATGTTCTTTAATTACCACATCTTCATTTTCAGTAATCTTCACAAATCTTATCACAAACGTCATTTGCTCAGTATGGCTAACGTCAGGAGTGCAGTCTAATATTATCGGAATAATATGTTGGCTTGCTGTAGGTCTTGCAAGATTTTATCTTGGATCTTGGCTGGACAAGAACAGAATGAACTCGCTCTGGATATTTTTGCTCAAATAATGAACGTGTGTTTCTTTTGATTTTGATCCTTCTCACATGTTCAGCCATAAAAAACATCAAACTTTGCTATGTGTTTCTACCAATTTTAAAAAGTTTCCGTTGTTACGTTCAAAAAGAACATCCTTTTTCCCCTCGAAAGGCCAATCCCTGTGTCCCCAAAAAACTGTACTATACACAGTAATCGTTTCAGGACTTGGTGCCAATGTTCAGTTTCAGCATGGATAAGTCTTTCATGTTCTTCATCAATAGTTTTGTTTAATCGTAAACGTACAGAGAGCTCACGCCAAAACGTACAGTTTTTTAACATGAGCAGAGGATTTCTCGTGACTGGTCAAAGTCTTGGTGTAGGTTTTGCCAGTCAGAATACCCTTGGTCACTAGCAAGAAGAGAATTCGTGTTTCCAAACAGTTTGCAAGGAAAACAAAATGCTGCATTTTTCGATATTGAGTATAGTACCCAATTTCTGTGAACTTGTTCTCCGTTGCACAGCTTCCTTGTGTAATGATTTGAAGAAAATCTCCTACTTTACTGTCCGCAGGAAACTCTTTGTCAGTGGACTTGCTGAGGCACTTTCCGTACCTCGTCATTTATTTTGGGTGGCCACTTCCCACAATCATTTGAAATCACAGGTAATGTGTTTGTGTCCTTGTTCGGTTCCTGGAAGACAAAACAAAACATTATAGTAGGCATCGTGGTGTAATCGCAAGAGATGTTTGATGTGTGATAACTCTGTTAAATTACCCTTTTCAGGATTTCAAATATTTAATGCAATAGCCTATTTATATCTATATTTTATTATAGTCTATAATAAATAGGCCTTCCTATTTAGGTTTAACTAAAATATAGTAAACATTTTTAAAACATCTTTTACACCTATCTATGTTATGTGTATAAAATAAAAAATTGGTTTAAATAAAAGTCAAATAAGGGCTTAAACATTTGTGTGTTTTTTGTTTGCGGCCACCATATTGAAACGGTAGGCCTAATCATATCATATTCATGATTAATAATCCAACTAAGTTGGCCGAGGTTATTGCTGGACCTATTTATCCTAAAAATGCTAAGTAAGTTAAATAAGTCAACTTACAATTTCAATGACTTGTTGACTATGCGTAACAACAGACGTAGATGAAGATGACGATGACATCACTGTATCAACTAAATAAATCATCATCCACAACTTTGGTGGCGGCTACAGAATCGTCACAATCAATATTTGATGGTGGAAATGGTGTTTCTGTAGCTAGATAACTATGGAATTGACTGGTTGACGGTCCAGGCAGAACCTCAGATTCAGTTATTGGTAAAATTATTGTCAACATCATGATCTAATTCGGTTGTCTCTACGCTTATTGATGCACTCGCACATAATGGTGGATTTGTTAAAAACCTTTGCAGTTGCTTTACACTGCTTTTCATCTTCTTTAGATTGCTGCAACTTTCTTTTGCGGTTAAATGCTCCAGATGTTTTTTTTCTTGCTCGACATTTCGTGTTAATTAAAAACGGCATTAATTTTACAACTTACTACAGTACAACGCACATCAATGTAATTATATAAAATAGTAAGACAGACAGCTGTCACGGCGAGGGTGCTTGCGAAGCGGCGCTAACAGTGACCGTAACGTAACTGCGAACAGAAATAGACATATGAGTCATCGGACGGTTCCCATGTCACTCGCGTAAGGGGTGGGGCGTGTGTATCGGGTAGCGGTGCATTAGTCAGTGCAGGGCGCACGTGCACAGCGCCCCCACGGCGCCCCTCTCCTCGCGGCGCCACCCGCGGCCGCGTAGTTCGCGTATATCACGGGCCGCCTCTGTCTATCTCTAACCTCACTTTTTATAACCTCAATAGGCAATAGGCCTACTTATTGTATTTTGAATATTACTTGGCCTGTAATATTATTGTACTTTAAAGAGATTATTTATAGTGGATTGAGAATTCCAATTGTCTAGCAAAGTTAGAAAATTAACCTTAGCTTGGGCCTATCACTAAGTTAGTGGGCTGTTGTTTACACAAGCAGAGATAGGCCATGCCTATGCCTATCTCTGCATATGAGATAGGCCCATGATTTTGGGCAGATGCCTATAGGCCATACAATATTAGGATATAATTACCATCCAATTATACTGCCAAATCCTAATTTGAGTTTATTTTTTTAGATCATGAAAACGCAGGCGCAGCGATACCACAGAACATCTCTTCTGTCAGTGAAAATTCAGGTGCGGATATTTCATAATTATTTTTTATTATCTCTTCTTATACATTAATCAACATAAAAACTGTTATATTGCAGATTGTGCTGTAGTATTGGTAATAATAAAAAGATAAGGTTTAAAATACTCAAATAGCCAATACAATGTTTTACATTTTGAGTTGTCCGTAGATGTCAGCCTACCTGGCGAAAGGCCTCACAAATTTTAAACATTGTATTGGTTATTTGAGTAGCCTATTTAAAATCTTATCTTTAGAAAAACTGTTATCCCAAAGTGTGTAGCTATTCCAAAGCTATGAGATAAAGTACGTGACAAACCACCTATAATAGCTCGAAAACTAACATATTTTGTTTCTTTTAGTTGAAATACTATTGTTGGCCTACAAAGAATTTGTTTTGTTACAGAACACAATATCGCAGTTGTTGCTGATGCCAAAACAAGAAAACGTAAAAGGAATATTAACAAAAAAACAGAGCGGAAAATGAAACGTGCTTATGGGAAGGAGTATTTCACAGCAAAAGGCAAAAAGGTGGCGCAAAAAATATTCGTAAATGAACCATGTCAGCCTTCTTGCAGAAATAAATGCAATGAATTGGTAGCCGAAGAAGAAAGGAAGATTTTATTCCAGAAGTTTTACGATATGGCCAGTTTTCAAGCACAAAATGCTTATATTTGTGGACTTTGCCAGCAGTCAACACCGATTACTCATCGAATAAGAGATGGCTCTAGAGGAATAAAAAATCGAACAGTAAGGTACCACTTACAATTACCTACCAAAAACGTTAAAGTGTGCAAGCAGTATTTTTTAGGTACATTTCAAATCTCAAACGGAAGAGCTTCTAGAGCCCTCAAAAAGGTTACAGATGGAAAAGAGCCGGGTAGCGATTTAAGGGGGAAGCAGGTTTCTGTTAACAAAACCGATGAAGGTAGACTGAAAATACTCAGAGATCATATTTCTTCATTTCCCTCGTATGAATCACATTATACAAGAAGTCACAATCCGAACCGCAAGTATTTACCAGAATCTCTTAACATTAGAGAGATGTACAATCTGTACAAGAATCATTGCTATACTTTGAACACACAACCTCTATCAGAGTCAATGTACAGAAAAGTGTTCAATTTTGAATTCAATTTGCACTTTCATCAGCCTCACAAGGATACGTGTGTGAAATGTGACACGTTCAAAATGAAACTAGCCATAGCTGAAGATGAAGAAGAAAAGAGAAATATTGAACGTATGAAGGAAATACATTTGAGAAAAGCAGACCTTGCAAGGGAGAAACTAGACGCAGCGAAAGAAGAATCCAAGAACAATTCCAACGTTTATTCATTTACGTTTGATCTTCAGAAGGCGTTAGCTTTTCCAAATTTGACATGTTCAATTGCATACTACAAAAGAAACATGTATGTGTACAATCTGGGCTGTCATCAGCTAGCAGATAGTTCAGCTTTCATGTATGTTTGGAATGAAGTTGAAGGTTCCCGAGGATCTCAAGAGGTTGCTTCTTGTATTACAGAGCACTTAAGTCACAATGTTTCCAATGATGTTAGTCATGTAATAATGTTCAGCGATAGCTGTGGCGGGCAAAACCGCAACATCAAGCTTGCTCTCACCATGATGCAGTTTATTCAACAAGAGAATTGTAAAATTCAGACAGTAGATCATAAATTTATGGTCAGCGGACACTCATTTCTGCCTAATGACGCAGATTTTGGCATTATAGAAAAGTATTCTAAAGGAAAAACAATGTACTCTCCTCGTGATTGGTACGATACCATAACAAAGTCAAAGAAGAAGAAGCCCTTTGTGGTTAAAATCATGAACCGAGAAGACTTTAATTCCACTCAGGCGCTCGAAAGATCAATTACTAGAAGAAAAACCAATGTAGATAAACACAAAGTATCTTGGTTTAGTATCCAATGGTTGAGGTATGTTAGGGACCAACCCTTCAAGATCTTTTACAAGGAGACACTGAATGATGACATTCCCTTTGATTGTCTTGACATCACCCCAGCAAAAAAAGGAAGGCGAATGGTATCCCTCGCAAGTATCACAACTGAAGCTCTGTACTCGTCACCTCGTCCGGTTACAGCAGCGAAGAAGAAGGACATGATGGATCTCCTAGCCTTCATTCCTCCCATCCACCATAGTTTCTACACAGACCTGACAGTTGGAAATCAGCCTGAAGGAATTGACGACACCCCCATCATCGATCGTTGCAGTGAATCAGAATCCGATGATGAAAAGGACTAAAGGATAGGCTAACTTATCATTGTTCAATGTTTTTGTAGCTAACTAATGGCAAAATAAATGAGTTCTTTCAGTTTCTTACATTGTCAAACAATTATTTACCCGAAATATGTTTTGGAAAAGTGGTACAAGTCAATTTTGAAAAAAACTGCAAATTGTTACTAATCGATTGCATTCATTAAGTACATATTTTGATATATGAAATGATAAATCAGGATATGAGTAACCAATTTTGTCATAGAGTAAAAAGCTATTATGATGAATAGATTTATAGTACTCCTTTTAGTAAACCCTTCAGAATCTCAAAACTATAAAAAAGTGACTTGTACCACTTTTCCTCTCACTGGCTCAATTTAAATGTAAATTTCAAAGAATGTTTAATCATACATCAGCTAATTTTAAAATCTAGGGAACTAGACAGTTGAAATATAAGATAAATATAAATTCCTCCTTAATAAAATTGATTTCTTTATTGAGAATTCAGCTACATATCAGCTGATGGAAAATTAATGATCATGATATACAATTCGTTTATTATTATTATTGTTTTTCCTAACCTTGAACACTGAAAAATTTAATTTAAAAACACTGAAAAGTTTATTTCAAAATTAACTTAGTACTTCTTACTAGTAGCATTAACTTTAAAATTACTAATGTTTTAATAATTATTGTTATACGCTGAGTGAATAAAAATATATAAATATAGATTTTAATAAAAGGCATATTTTTTAGTTATATTTCCAAACAAATTTTGTTTGATATATTTGGTAAAATGGTTAACGTCACCATAATGTCTAATCTACTATTCAGTAATTTCTCTTTTATCTAGTCCTCAAAATACTAGTTCAAGCCTAGTTCAAGCATGGAATCTTTCCACAATTATTAAGGCCACAAAAATATTTAATCACAAAGATAGTTTTATTATGATTATCAAGATACATTATTTAGGATTGTACACGGCCATCATAAAATCAAGTCGATGTCCGTCTGCACGATAATTTATGATAGAAAGATCCTGGAGAAAAAAATTTCGTAAAAAGGTTCCTTTTGGCCTAAGAAAGAACTCTATTGATTTTGTGGTAAAAGTAAATACTAACATTTTTACATTGGTCTTTATTGGTAATCATAAGAACAACGAGAAAATTGCAGGATAACCAAATTTATCAACAAACTCAGTGAAATTTTCGCAAGTAATTTAGTAACACATATAACAAAGTTAATTTATTGAAATAGTTTTTAAGACTTTCGTTACGTTCGGTCGGGTCCTTGACACTGTTGTATCGGTTTATTACTTACTTTATAACGTCCTTATATACGTGTAACAAAGAACATGTTACTTGGTTTGGAAAGTGTTTAAGCACAAAAAAACTGACAACTAGAAGAGACGAGCAATTGTGAGCTACGAATTTTGAATCGATGACAGATTGTGGCGCGAGATGCTAGAGGATGACAAGTACATGCGCAAGTCACTGATAACCGTCAATAGTGACATAGATAAACCCAGAACACACTAAAAATAAATACTTCAATAATTAAAAAGATACATTTGTTAGGCTTAAATAAAAATGGTTTGATTTATAAAACGCACATTATTCCCAATAAAGAATCAATATTGATTGTAATAGATCATTTAAGTTTTCATACCTGACCAGCACAATTCATACTTTTCAGACCTCCTTCGCGTTGAAACTGAGACTAAATGACTGAATAATCAGTCAAATGATAATATACGTTATATCAGAATCACTATCATAGTCATTGAGGTGATGACGTTTGCTAGATAACCATATCGCTCACTAGCAGTTCCCTGGACGTTTCATACTCATTAAAAATTGTCAGCAATCAGATAGTCAACAGAATTAATTAAACTTTATAGCTATTAAGAGAAAGTATAATAATTATTGATCAGTTAAAGTTACATATATATAAACTGCAGTAAACAGAAAAAGATTAGTTTGGAAAGAGGAAGGGATTGACTCATTTTAAATTACTCGTAATTACTTCCCCCACGTGGGACAGGTGTATAAACTATCTGATCCGAAAAGCTAAACGAGATCTTGTATTCATCTAGTATCAATATGGTGACTACCTAAGCCCTATCCCTGTTCACTGGCATACCGAAAAAAGCACAAGGATTACATTAGCATAAGTATTGCCTTATCGTCATAATGGGTGATTTCAACTTCATTTTCTTCACATATTACTACTTATAGAATTCTAAGCTTTAATTAAGATCATGCAAGCAAGGTTTCTACAGAAAAAAACTTTACACCGGTGCAGAGTGACTATTTTGTATTTGGTATAGAAAATATATAAATGTGATGATGTGATCTACTTACAACAAATACAAAACGTCTATAACAAAAGTTTATAATCTAAATGTGAATGATAGATAAACATGTATAACATGTATATATCGCTAAGTGTGGTAATGGTAGATTCTTAAATTAATTATAGAATTACTCATTGGAATTGTTTGCGTACAAAACGTTTATAACAAAAGTTTATAATCTAAATGTGAATGATAGATAAACATGTATAACATGTATATATCGCTAAGTGTGGTAATGGTAGATTCTTAAATTAATTATAGAATTACTCATTGGAATTGTTTGCGTACAAAACGTTTATAACAAAAGTTTATAATCTAAATGTGAATGATAGATAAACATGTATAACATGTATATATCGCTAAGTGTGGTAATGGTAGATTCTTAAATTAATTATAGAATTACTCATTGGAATTGTTTGCGTACAAAACGTCTATAACAAAAATTTATAATCTAAATGTGAATGATAGATAAACATGTATAACATGTATATATCGCTAAGTGTGGTAATGGTTGATTCTTAAATTAATTATAGAATTACTCATTGGAATTGTTTGCGTACAAAACGTTTATAACAAAAGTTTATAATCTAAATGTGAATGATAGATAAACATGTATAACATGTATATATCGCTAAGTGTGGTAATGGTTGATTCTTAAATTAATTATAGAATTACTTATTGGAATTGTTTGCGTACAAAACGCAAAGTAAGTTTTGTTTAAATATATTGATCGCTTTGGAAACAAGTTGCCTAATTTAGTTACTTTGATCAATTATGCAAAATATACTAGGTTATGGAAAATAATTTAAAGTGGTTCGTTTTAAAACTGAAAAGACTTTGATTTAATAAACGTTTCTAATGTATTGACTAAAACTCATAATTTAATATGTTCGCTATCTAAGTTTACAGTAGCATTGCGTCATATTACCGAACGTCTGCCATTGCGTAATCGGTTAAAGTTATATAGTATAGCTACATAAACAACGACCATCGTTAATTAGGCTAAAAGGTAATATTTAGATTAGTATATGAACTGTTGTCGCAGAATTGATTTGGATCACTACTTTTGCTATAGGCAGAAAAAAGGGGAAGGGGAGTTTGGTCATCAATGAAATATTGGGCTCTTGAAACCTAGCATCATTATTGTAATTTGGGGGGGGGGGTAGTTGAATCTCTAATCCCTCTCCCCTCCCCGCTAGCTACGCCATTGGGAAAACAAAAAGTTGGGGAGTAACAAAAGATTGTCGTTATAAAGTCGCCACCTTGACTATCTCATCGCAAGTGACCATCGCATCGGTGCAATCTGATTACTGGGGGGGGGGGGGGGAATCTATGAGCGCATATTGACTGACCTAATCTTGTATATTATTATTCAAGACTATGTAAAATTAAATATTAGGGATGTAAAATATTTGGATTATAATGCAAACAGAGATACGTTACTTGAATTTTGTTAAATATTTTCAGAATCTTTTCAACACTAAGTGATTCATCATTAATATTCATACTTTGAAAGTTTCGCAGATTGTCTCATCCATACCAGTCATAAACAGTCTTTACACGACTGCATTATGAAAGTTTAGTCGATAGCGAATTTCTTCCCAAGTTTATTTTACTAGGCCTACACTTATTGTAAATATGTACATTTTGCTACTTAAAACGTAATATTTTATAATATAAAATTGTTTCTTAATCCAAAGCTTTTATTAAACATGGAATTAAGAACGAAATGAAAACATAGAATCGAGAGAGCAGTGAGGTATTCAAGATTTCAATTTTGAGTTTTCATATCATATTTCATGAAGGAGGGTAGATCGAGCTTTTTTTTTTTTTTTTTTTTTTTTTTTTTTTTTTTTTTTTTTTTTTCTTTTTTTTTTTTTTTTTTTTTTTTTTTTTTTTTTTTTTTTTTTTTTTTTTATTTTTTTTTTTTTTTTATTTTTTTTTTTTTTTTTTTTTTTTTTTTTTTTTTTTTTTTTTTTTTTTTTTTTTTTTTTTTTTTTGTTTTTTTTTTTTTTTTTTTGTTTTTTTTTTTTTTTTTTTTTTTTTTTTTTTTTTTTTTTTTTTTTTTTTTTTTTTTTTTTTTTTTTTTTTTTTTTTTTTTTTTTTTTTTTTTTTTTTTTTTTTTTATCTTTTTTTTTTTTTTTTTTTTTTTTTTTTTTTTTTTTATTTTTTTTTTTTGAGGGAGGAGATAAGAGGCATGGGGGAGAGGGGATAAAGGGGGGGAAAATTGCAATTCACGCACACAGGTGGCCAGCCTGTGAGGTTCATGTGCAGTGTTGGAGACTCCCCTAAAAAAAAACGGGTTTACCCACCTTAATAAAAACTCCTTCATCTTTAGGAATTCTAAACCTGGGGAATATTTATGCACATTATTCAGGCTAGGTAGAGTGCGCAGGGGCTTTGGGGCCTAAATTTGGCCTTAAGCCCCGTGGGGGGCTTTGCGTTCCTTATTTTTTGTTTCAGCGTTTAGTAGTATGTTACTACACTACAGTTTTTTCCTGGTTTTATTTTTCGTTTTGTTCTTAATGTTTTATATAGTTATCCAGCCGCCTCGGTCAAGGGATCTAGGGCCACTTCGCGGGTTCCAGATGCGGGTTTCTTTTCCAGGACGGGATTTGGTGCCTTCGAACGGTACGAAAACTTGGACAAACAAATCCCAGTTACCCCATCCTTCCATTTTCTTTTTCGCAGACCGTATCCACCGAAAAAAACCCCGAGTTTTCTTGTGGCCTCCATGGCGGGGGGGCCATTTCCCAACGCGGGGACAGCGCCGGAAAAGAAGGTGTGTCCGCGATTTTTCGTGGCGTTCGTACGGGGGGATTTACGCCGGGCCAGTAGATGCAATCCGGATGAATCGGTTCTTTGCCCATCCCTGGTTCAGGTACGACTTTGAAATAGCCGTGAACCCTGTCAGGAACTGCGTGAGGTAGATAATCCATCCTCGCCATGCACGCCTTTTTCGACCCATGGTTGAACCTGCTCGATGAGGTGCGCAGTCCTCGATCTCCCTTTTTTTCGAGTTTATGTTGTGGTGTGGTTGGTTGGTGGGGTTTCGTGCTTCCCCCCCAGAGCCTGGTATGTATGCCATGTGGATGAGGTTCGGGCAAAACGCTCATATCGGAATCTTGCTGTTCTTGCGGCCTTAGGCCGATGCCCGCCTAGGGGTGGGGGTATGCACGGCACCTGGGTGGTCCTGTCCTGAGCGCAGCGCACTAGGGGGGAGGAGCACGCGAGGCGGGTGGGACAGGGGAGGACGAGGGGACAGAGGAAAATAGGGGGAGCTTCGGGAAGTGGGTCTAGGCGCGAGTGGGGTTTGGTTTCGTACTTCAACGTCGGCTCTTTGTTTTCTTCCGTTTTCCCTCTCTGCTAGATTTTGTCATTAATTTTGTCGCTGTGCCCCTGGTGTTTTCTGATTGTATGTTTGCGATTTGGTCGTCGGTTCTTACTAATTCTTCTCTCTTTCCTTAATCTCCTTCTCTCCTTCAGTATCCTTCCTTTTTCTTCTTCATTTTGGTCTCTGATAAAATCGCCTTCCTCTCCCTGCCAAGAGCTTGTGACAGGGATGACTCCGGCAAAACCACCTGGGACGGCGCGGGTTGGATTACTGTCCGATAGGGCCGGAACACACCCCGGCACGAGCGCTCAAGCTTGACGCTGAACCCGGGCGAGTCGCAACCTATAACATTTCTTGGTAAGAGCGTCTGCCCCACACCTCTGCCCCATAAAAAAAAAAGGGAGTAGTATCGGACTGGACTTTGCGGGACATCCTTTTGTTTTTCTTTTTTTATTTTTTCCAATAACCGTTCTTTTTTGCTGGACCGGGAGGACCCCCCGAAACATTGGCCTCAGTCCTTATAAGAGAGATAAGAGGACCTACCTTAGCAGCCTTCTGTTCCGCGCTGGATAACGGAAGATTCTAAGCGTCGTCTCCAGCTAAATTATTGTCCACCAATGGCCTCCGAGGGTTACTTGGCGGCCACGTCGTTGACATGGGACCACTTCCCTTCCCACTCCGCAGCCGGGACCTGACGGTGTCAATTTTTTCTTTGTGAGAATCACGATCTCGTCTTGCTGCAGAAGGCAAGCGAAAGACCGTGAGCGGGAATCCAGGGCGTTGAACCCACTTCGCCCTGACCTGGTTAACTTTAGTTGGGCCAGCTCACGGTTGCGGGGCGATGGAGAGCCGCAACGTCATCGGCGCTTTACTCCATTATAAAAACCCCCCAACCAAGACGGGCGGGTTTCCTCTCGGGCATCTTCGGATCTCAGGAGGCTGTCACAAAAGCGATATTTTCCAGAGATCCGGGCCGGGATGGCCGAGTTAATGAACCTGCGCGGCACCAAGTGTGACTTCCACCGTTCCGCGCTCAGGCACGGGGTGGAGCGTCTCGTATTGTGTCATAATATCAGACGCCTTGTAGAGACGGAGGTTATAGGCCTCGATTGAGCGCAAAACCGAGTTACTGTTGGAATTCGGAAAGGGTGTTCACGAAGTGCATCCAACATATCGCCCATCTCGCCGAGTTGAAGGCACTTCTTGACAATTCAAGCCCCAGCGTTCTAAGCAAAGGAAGCACTATCGGCGGGAGAGAAGGAAAAAATGGTTGTGGCTCTCGGCTCTGTTTTCTTTTTCAAGCTCTGCTTTATTTGTACTTCGTAATTCGCGGTCGATTGTTGGATGTCACCTTTTGAAACGTAACTTGGACAACGAGGATAGGTCCCCGACAGTACACGGCAGACCAGAAATCAGGCCGGGAAAAATCGGGGAGTTTATTTCTTCAAAAAAGTTTTCCAGCCGCATGTCCAGCATCAGAGAGAGGTCTGTTAGAAAGTACGACGGCTGCTCTGGCTCACCTTTTCCCTTGTAAAATAAGAGCACCAGACCTGGCGGTTTTCCAGGGAGATGGAAAACACTCCTTAACCACTCAGGGCATTGTACATTTCTCAGCAACAACCCGGGAATGATGGTGAAAAATCTTCTTTTTCCAGAGCCCAGGAGCCCTTTCGATTCTTCCTCTCTACCTGCGACTCTCCTTCTTCCTCTCGCTGGGAATTCCGTTGGCGGGGCCGACACGGGAGCCTTGTTTGCTTTTCAGGCCGTGGTAGGAACCGTGAGGTTTCCAACTCCTCAATAGTAATATTTAATATTTTAAAAAAGCGGCACCGCTCTCACCCGTTCGAAGTCAACTTGTGGTCGCTGTGGTTGTACAGGAAACAGGGCAAAGTGGCGATTCCTCTCCATGGGTGGGTGGCGCCCTTCCCCTCAATGATGGAGGGTGGGAGAGCGGTGCGCCCCGAGTTTGTTGTTCTGGGTCCACAACTTTGTAACCACAAACCCCCAAGGTTTCCGGATTCGACTTCGTCCCGAAGTTTTCTCCAGCTATTGCTTTGCTCCTTGTTGATAGCTCGGCGGAGGAAGAGAGGAGGGACTGTGTGTTTTTTTTTTTTTTTTTGGTTTTTCTTTCCGCTAGTTTTGTAAGGGGACATGTCGACTTATACGAACTCTATCTGCAGGAATTCTCGCTCTAGTTGGCGGCACGTTTTTGTCTAAGGCAGTGGTTCTTTGAGCCTGCCGCAATCTCTTCGTCCACCAGTAGAGGGTTGCTTTGCCACGGCGGAGTTTTTTTTTTTTCTTTTCCCGGGCGGGGGGGCCATAGGTTAGGAACCGGTCACAGGACGATGAACCAAAAAGTTCCATCGTGGATGTTTACTTTTTTATTTTTAACGGCCTCGGGCCACGACCCTCACCAGATTTGCCTTGCGTGCCCCGAGATATAACCTCGTGTGAACTTGACCCAGTCCAATTTATTGGTTGTTCCAATCGGGCTTGGCGATCCCGGGATGCGGAAACGCAATCTCGTAGGTTTAAAGAATCATGCAGATCAAAAAACAATGTATGGGGGTCATACCGTGTATCCTCTACCCACCCTCCAGCCAGAGATCCGTCGAAAAGAAGAGAGAAGAAGGGAGCTCAGTACGCGAAGGTTACGGGATCGGCGTTTTTGCACATGGGGGGGCTTCGAGGTCAGGGAATCGTGCCTCTCAGCCCTGCCCGGGGCGCTGAAAAGTTGGCGTGTCGCCTGGTGAGTGAGGACGCAGGAGGCCGGCCCCCTGTGGCAGAGCTGGCGACATTGAATTTGAAGTTCCAAGATGTAATTTCCCCCGGGGGAGTTGGGTAGAGGGCATAACCCCACTCGACGGGCCCTCGCGTCGTGTTGATTTTTGAATATCAACGCCAACGGAACAACGTAGACCCAGTGTGGTTGCCGAGCACACGCCTCTTCCCTCCAACGATCATTCTTTTGTCGCGGGAAGTCTTTTGGATGGGCTCGTTTGGGGTTTTGAGGTTTTGCAAACTTGAAGAAAAGTTTACCATCCCCTTACACCTTAATCCAGACGAATCCTCTTGTTTTTTAGGCCACGTCCCTTGTGACTCAGCCACCATAACTTCTTTGTGAGTTCCGGGCCCAGAAAGCTGCTAGTACCTAGACCTGTCTGGGATACAAAATGCCTGTGGTCCCCTGTTCCCGGATATGCTAGCTGACTAGGAGCGCGTCGACACCGAGTTCTCGGGCGAAGCTGATTTTAGAAGATTAGTCAGCCACCCCAGGATCTTTGAAGATATAGGCCTGTCAGTGCGGGGGGGATGAGGATACGAACTTTATTGGCTTGCTTTTAGGGGGCCGTTCGAGTGCGGATATAAAAAAAAAAAAAAATAAAAAAAAAAAAAAAAAAAAAAATAAAAAAAAAAAAAAAAAAAAAAAAAAAAAACAAAAAAAAAATAAAAAAAAAAAAAAAAAAAAAAAAAAAAAAAAAAAAAAAAAAAAAAAACACCGCACTGACCAGAACCAGGAGGCGGGCAGGTTAAATCCAGTGGACCAAGAGGAGGATTCCCAATAGCAGAACTCCTGTCTTCCTTACAGAGGAAACAGGAGAGGCTCGAGGTGCTTGGGTTGCGAAGTCTTTGTCTTTTTCTTCTTGTGTTTGGCCCTTGTGTTCCGCACGGACCGCGAGGCAGTTTGAAACACTATCGGTCGTTTTCGGGCCCTCTGCAGGTACGGGAAGGATGTTGGAGCTCCCGAAACAGCTAGGCACGGTCTCCTCCCCCTACCCCCCCCGTGTGATTAGCTTATTTGCACGTAGGTTGAGTCCCTTTTGTTTGTTGTGAGCCTGCAATCACCCACCGACTTAGTGGTTGCTGGAGGGCTAAGCTAGTTCTTAGTAGCGTGGCTTTGTTGCCCAATGTCAGCAATTGCCGATACGTGCTGGCTCCGATTTGGTTTTATGTCAACCCAAGACCTTGAGGATCCCTCCCGGCTTTCTCCCGGTAGTTCTGGGAAGGTCCGTCTTTTAACGCTGCTTTGATCACCCTTCGTCTCTGGAATAGAGGTCTGGTTCGGATCTCCACTGAACATCTCGTTTGAAGGGTTCGAATAGATCTTTGTCACCTAGAGCGTTTTTGAGGGAAGCAGCCAAACCGTCCTTGTCCCCTCTGAATTTTTTCCAGTTCGAGGAGAACATTCCCGTTCTGGGGGTTGCGTCGGTCATTTTGGTGATGTGACCTTGATCTTTTATAGTCTCCGTTCTTCCGGGGTTTCGCCTGGGTTTTAACTTGTCCCTAGGGACATCGGCGAAAAGAATCTCCCCCCTAAGGGGTTTTGATCAAATTCTCGCCATCAGGCCTAGGCTTTTTGAGCCTGTGAGGTCGTGAAGGGGCGCTTTTCCCTGGAAGTTTTTGCTGGGGTGTCTCCTTGTTGAACCGGTTCAGAGACTTGGACTTTCTGTCTGTCCCTTTTGCAGGCGGTCTTTTATTTTTTTGAGGCAGCTATACGGCGCGCTTCAGCTAGTCTCTCTATCCTTTGTTTTGACAGGCGGTTTTTCGCTTCCCCCCCTCTCCCAGTTCCCCAAAGGTGTTGGCGGAGCGGCCCCTCGCCGAAGTTTGAGAGATGGTTCGATGGGATTGACGCTGTGGATGTTTTTGTAGCAGCAGCTGTGTGGGTGCAGGAACCCCGAACCCGTCCCCCCCCGTTCACCTTCCGGAAGACTAGGAACTAAATCGACGCCGAGCCGGAAACGTCCTCAGTCTGTGTGTAGCAGAGGGGAAGAAGACTTGGAATTCGGCGCTGGCTTTGTCGTGGTTCGTTGAAGACAGTTGGGGACTCTATTGCGTGGTTGACTGCAACGGTTGGGCTTAGGAGGACGTTTCGGCTGGGAGAATGGTTGGCATGAGTGGTGGATTCGGTGAGGCGTTTTAGGTGGGAGCGTGCTGGGAGGGGTGAGTGGATCCAATTCCTAAGCTCTGGGCTTCCCGGCGAAGACGAACTCTCTGCCGTTTACTCGCTTTTTCTGAGCTTGGGTAGTTCAGCTGGAGAACTCAGCCAGATAAGCTTGAGCGCTTTTGCTTTTTGTAACCTCCCCCCTCCCTGCCCTTTCCGGGCTTCTTTGCCCTTTTCCACTTCTCCACTCTCGTTGAAGCGTTGAATCAGATATTTGACAGGTTCATTGATGTCGCGTCCTGCTTTTCACCGCCTTCAGCGACCTGATTATCTTCTGCATTCCTCGATTTTCACCAAGGAAATCATGGAGTTTCGGTATTACATCCTTAATCGCCTTTCTGTTCACGTTCCTTTGAGTTAAGGAGAGCTTGGCCCTCCGATCGTTCTTCAAAAGAGCTTTTCATTTTTTTTTTTTGTCAGTGACAGAGGTCCCCCTCCTCTTCGCTGGCATCGTCATTTGCTGCTGCTGAAGAATTTTTTGCAGACCGGAATGCCGCACGAAGAGGAGAGCTGTTGGCTTGGGAGGAGAATTCCTTGAGGTTTTGTGGGTTGTAGTTCCGGGTTTTATGGTCACCACCTCAATCGCCAGATATATCGCCCCGAACCAACCTCTCTTTCTGTTCCTTTTGGCCGGATCTCCCCGACCGGGACGACGATCCGGTGTCATACGCAGCCTTGTAACGGGCACCGGCGGAGGGGAGGTGGTTTGTAAGTCTCCTCGTCGGCGTCCCAGTCGTAAGGTCGGGACCCTTTTTGGTGCATTATTACTGCGCTTGAAGCGGCTTGCTCCTTCTCCTTTCCATTTACTTCCTTGTATGTTGTTTGACCAGTCACATGCTTTTTTGTCACCAGGCATCGTGCGGGGCAAGGAGCGGGCCCGTTATTGGCGAGAGCGGGGGTACCCTTGGAGGTCCTCCTCCGTAGGAGAGTTGGACGCCTACCCCAGTCCCGGGCCCGAACCCTCCGTTTGCCAGCACCGATTACACACAAGGTGCGCGTACGTGCTGGGGGTCGCCGCGTGGCAAAGCGAGTCCGGATTCTGCTCATGCCGACTTTTGACCAGGATCGAAGTAGCTGGCTTCTGACAAACAGGTGAGAGGGCCATCGGCAGTGCGAGGACACATCAGTCCTGCAGCAAGTTCAGGGCACTCCCAGGATCCCCAGGCATTGCGCGGTCGAAAGAAGGTGGAGGACACCCGTTAATGCGGGGTCGAAAAAAGAAGAAGGCGAGCAAAGTTACTCAGAAAAGAATAAAGACAGTGAGCTAAGGAACCTAAGATGGGAAGAAAGGCCTAGCTCTGGAAAGAACTGTGAGAAGGTTCTCACAGCTTGGCTCAGGTACCCCGGGGGTCGCAAAACACCCTACAGTGGAAGCCCAACTGCCCTGAGGAGATTTTAATATTACATATAAACGCACGGAATGTTTGAACAATGTAAACTTAAACTTTGAGAAGTGTAGATTAAACTTGATTCCACAATTTCATAATAAAAGCTATGTATATTCTAGTTATCATGTACTAAGTAACACACATTAGTTATATATTCCTATATACTTTATTTCGGTTTAAGATTTGATGCACAAGTCCGCTATGTGAAAGACATTAGCTATATCAGAGGCTATTGTCCCATTCACAACATTGAGTACCAAATGCAAGCATATTTACCTCTAAATTAGTATTTTTGTTCTCATTTAAATTTGTAAAGCTAAACATTTATATATATATATATATATGAGAGTATATAACTAAATGTACAATTTGATTGAATTATAAATTTATTAGTAAGCACTTTTCCTTGTTTTCAAATTTGGAAAATCCTTGAGCTTGACTAAAACAGCATAAAATATAAGTTTATAAATAACAACCTATAATGAATGCCATATCCCATTAAATATCTCCTCAAAACAAAGATATTTGTATCTAAGGTTTTTGTCTATCTTAGACCATTTAAAAATAACAGCCTTAAACACTTAAATAATTTCCTGCCAATAAATAACCTTTGTAACAAAGGAAAAATCAACAATATTTTAATTCTACGATGTGATTCTCAGACTCTTGGAGAGAAGCCTGAGTCCTTCCCTCTCACCATAGGGGATGGGGAAGGGGAGTGAATATTTTCATTTTTTGTTGTTTCTGTCTCCCACCCCTTATATTGTTTATCCTGAGCATAATGTGGTTATACCACCACATACAGAGCCATTTAAAATGCTATAGATAAAACAAAAACTGGTGGTAGAGAATGAAACATCAGCAGCTGAGTAGCTTTTGCTTACAAAACACTTAAGTTCCATTGTTAGTTAAAGTTGATTGCTCGAAATTCAGGACGTATCGGAAACTACGATTAATGATGCACTGATATTTATTTAACCCTATTGATGGGTTGGTTTGTCTGTATTGAGTTACATAAAATACATACACATATATAAATGGCTAAGTGCTAACAGAGGCTCTAGAGGCTGGACAAATTTTTCAGTCTGTCTGTCCGCACAGTATCTCGAGAATGAACTTACCTATACATTTAAAATTTGAGATTAAAATGGAAGTTCATTTTCAAAACTGGCAACAAGATTTGATTTTCCAGCGAATTCTTGTTTTAATACCCTTCATAACTCACCGGATCTTTATTTGAACACTGATATAACCTAATACAAGAATCCAACTTAATAAAAGATGTTTATGGTTTGACAATATAGACTTTACATGTTAAATGGAAATTTTATATATGGTCAAGAGTTCTATGATGGTGTACGTCCAACTATAAAACTTGGCTTTATCATTGGGGCCTATCACTCAGTAAGCTGACACGATCTCTCTTTTGTCTGCTAGAAGGATGTAAAAGTTTCTTTTCTGTATGATGGCTAGACTGTATGTTTGTTTGCAGGACATCTTGAGAATGAAATAAGGTATAGATTTGAAATGTTGCATGCAACCTCAGCGAAGCTTGTTATGCGACACAGTGTCAGCAAAGCCAATAACTCAGAGTGATACCTCGAGACCGAGTTGAGCTACAAACTTCAAATTTTGTACTGTATATGTTGCTAAGCTTTAACTTAGGTTTTCTGGTAAAATTCCTTTTCTGTATGTCTATTCTCCTGTATGTCTATTACCCACTGGATATACAAGAACGAATTGAGCTATGAACTTGCATGTAACGCCACTTCACAAAGGGAACGTCATGTTTCATGATGAACAAGTGTCCCTTTATAAAATATGTTTGAGATTTTACGTAGCCAAACTATCCATAGGATATATCGAGAGCGTTTTCATCTGTAGATTAAACTTTGCATGAAGCATCATTTCATTATAGATAAGAATAAGTTCGATGAAGGTGCATGTCTATCCATGAAATCTGACTGAACGGGTGACGTTTAATAAAAGTCTACTACTCGGTCGGATGGGAGGTCTGTCTTCTGAAATGTCTGCCTCATCGTCTGCAGGAAATGTGGATAATGATATGAGCTACAGACTTAAAATGTTGCTTGCAACCTCAGTGAAACCTATTACGTAACACATGGTGTGGCTTACTCCTACACAATTAACACCTTTATATTCTGAGATTGTATTTCATGTGAAGACAATTCAAATATACATTTTATATGAGTTTCAACTCATAATTATAATTCTTACTTTTTTCAGTAACATATAAATTGCAAAAATCTATAATTGGTTACTATAATTTTTATAAAACATTTTAAACTGAGAACACAGTACGAAAACAAATGTTAAAAACTATTATAGCTTTTTAACCTACAAATGAATGAAGTGTTAGTTTTACAGATATATTTAGGCATCGCCTGACTGGTTGATTTACAGGGTGATTATGCAGAAACTGTGGGAGCTCATTCTAAATTAAAAATAATGAAAAACAGTATTTATAAACATGGGTCCGTAATTTCGAATTACGGTTAGCGAAAGATTTCGTCCGGATTTCTGTTCACCGTCAAACTCTAAAATGAGGTATTCCTGAAATTCTGACCAGGTAGATTAAGGGGCGAGTTCAATCATTTCTGATGGTTTTGACCTGATAAATTGAACAAAATAGGTTCCAGAACTGTAAGTTCGTGAGAAAACCAACGTCAAATGCAAATCTTTGAGAGAAAAAAAAAACATTTTTCATATGTGGCTAACAACAACTTAGTTATTTCACCAAGAAACAGATCAACAATGCTTTACTGTACAATAACATAATGTTGGCAAGAGCGGTCATACTGGAACTTTTGCGATAGGAAGTGATCCTGTTTGCCATGACTAAAGAAATGTAACACTAATTAATTCTTGTAGAATTTTAGAATCCTGCGGTAAGTGTAACGTTGTTTGTATTCTTCAACAGCGCAGCACTGCCTTCACATACACCACAAATAAACACTATATCGGCATATTCTTCACTTGTAAATAAGTGTGAAATCACTACTCTAATAATTTAATAATTACTACAGACAAAATAATATTTACACAGACTCAAACTCAATTACTACGAACAGAACAACACGTTCATAGGCTGAAACTCATTTGTTAGCTCTCAAAGTTATTTGGATTCTGCAATTAAAACCATATCATTGTTGAATATATACACGTTTATTGTATTGCCAGCTTATGAAATAAAAATTTCCCGAGAAACATCAATCTGTGTTTTAAATCAAATTAAATCAAGCCACATCTGGATACATGGCTAAAAGCAATCTACTCTATAAAATAGTTTTTAATTTAAGAATTAAAATTTGCAATTTCTTTATAGAAATTTAATATTATTAATAGGAAGTTAACAAAGTTATTGTCAGCCAAATATACAAGGCGTGTCGTTATGCATTAGCATGAATAAAATATTATATTAAAAATCCATTTAAGCAACGTTTATTCGCTTTCTACGTACTTTATTTACACCGTTTTGTTCAGAATAAAATCTTTTATAAGTTGTATGAAAACTTTTGATCTGTTTCCTAGTAAAATAATAATATTCCTAATAAAATATTGTTGCTCATTAATGAATAATCTGTTTTCACTATATTTTTTACATTGAACACTGTTAAAAAAACTTTTAACAGTGGGACTTAACATTAATTTGACTTAGATTTATGGGACCTGTTTTATTCAATTTATCAGGTAAAAGATCATAAGAAATAATTAATTTCGCCCATTAATCTAAATTACCAGATCTTATTTGCACGGTAAGCTGAAATCCGGGAAAATCGTTCGTTAGTCGTAACTCGCTGACGAAGTATTTCCAGATCCCTCAAAGTTTCTGCATATCCTCGTAAATCACTTTGTATATTTCAAAGATCAAACATTTAATCTAAATTGATCCAAAATCACCTTCATTCGTTTGATTTAAAAAGTTATTACAGACACTTCAAGTCCTTCTAAAAACGTGTTTGTACGTTCGTCTATTCGAAAACCCTTAGCAGGAATGTCCTATAGAATTGGTGCTTAGTTCTTAGGATACGTGACAGGACTATTGATTTTAGAGACAAGAGATCAGTGAAAAGAAATCATCAATTGTCACCAATCCGGGGGAAAATAGTGAGTTTGGTTCAGACTTTCTTTACATTCTGTCAGGTCTTTCGGTATTTTGTTAACTAGGGTTATTTTTTTCGAAGGAGCTTATACTTTACAAATTAATCTTGAATTGTGAACTAGAAAGCACAGCCAGGTGTATGTGACTCACCAGAATACGGGCACACTCGTCGTGGTCCAGTATAGCAGCGATGTGGAGGGCCGTGCGCCCGTGTTCCCCTCCTTGTTTCGTATCGATGATGCCCTTGTATCGGGTCATCCGTTCCAGCACTGACACCCTGTTGAGCTCCGTGGCCAGGTGCAGAGCAGCCTGCTTCTTGTGGTTCAGCACGCTCGTGTCTACGCCCCTGTCACGATCAGACAAGATTTGTCAGGTCAAGAGTTGTAAACCGCACTAGCTCAAGATAATTCTAGAAAAGTATCGTTTATTATTACACAACTTCAATAACTGAACTAGTTAGATAAGTAATTGGCATGTATAAGAATTATATTGGAGTGAGTTGAAAATACTGGAAGACCACCCATAGCACTTTTGTCATTCTGAAGGGAAACCATATTTGCTTCCCCAGATGCGTTCACTTCTGGCTGGTTTACACCTCTCAGTAGAAACTATACTGGGAACAGAAAAAACCAATGTGTCACTTAAATCTGGGTAGCTAAGATATGTCCAGGAACGGCAAATCACTAACAGCAAATGTCAAGATATTGGTATAAGAGAGTTGGTCGAAAGGCCTAGTTTACTGCGGAGATTGACTGTTGGCTAAGGGGTCGGTAGAGCTATCTTAGTGTTAAAGGCTAGTGCAAGCCTAAACTGGAGAAACATCTCCCTGTCCGCTTTAACTGTAAGAGGCTAGATGAGAGCTAGCTTCTTCTTCTTCCAAGGTGACACGACTGAGATAGTGCCCATTCATGGGATCTCGACTGACCCCTACCCCCAAACTTACCTACTCTGAATATCATGTCACTCCAAAAGCAGCGCGAAGGTCTCATTAGGACTTTTCAATTTGAATTGGTTACTCTTAAATGCTCATAAATTACAAGGGTCGGAACGCTTTGAAAAATTAACTACTGCTAGAATGAATTTCCTGAGCTTTCTATAAAGGCACAGACTCATATAAAGATATACATCATATTACTTAATCCCGTATAAAATAATTAACTTTGTAGTTTTTAACTCTATAAATTGAAAACAAGCATTAACGTTCCACAAGGTTAAGCACGTCCCAGTCAAATGTCTTGGAGAGAACGTCAATCCTGAAACTGAAGAATTGAATGATATCTAAATAAGAAGTGTAGACGACGCAACATTCAGTTCATCTGGTGGGAATCTCTCTCTCTCTCTCTCCCTTTCGTCATGTGTTTGTTCAGCCTGTTGGCGTTGCTGTCTAAATTAATTTCATCTACATTCCGTCAAGTCAAATGTTTCCTTACACATTTCAACAGTGACAAATTCAACAGATACATCTCCGAAATGTATTTATAAAATTGTCACATTCCATCTGCCACACAAATGTTGCTAACTAACGACGAATAAATTTTAATGTATCAAAGAGCAGAACTCTTTTACACTATCGCAACTACAATTTTTGTAAACTTTAGAGTTTTCAATCATACACAAACATTTATTGGTTTACTTTCGATTACGCTTTTAAAATGATCCAACCATTTACAAAAGTAGTAGATCCGCTTAATATAAAAAATCCGATATAAAAAAAACATATATTGCTTATGTAGAAAAAATCTCAAAACTTTTTGTATTTCATTTTGTATATTCCATAATTATGTATCTTATTTAAAAAACCGTGTTGGATGCTTATTACTTAGATCTTTAAAATAAGACAACTATCAAAATTTTACTATTCAAAATGAGGTCGTAAAAGTATTTGAAGAGTTAAAAAGGTTAATATTATTCTTATAAATTATATCTGTAAAATGAAACATTTGAAAAAATGTCTACGTTCAAAATTAAGGGCGTAAAAATATTATACCATTGTTCTGATAACTCAAGGTCGCTTCATTACAGTCGGTTCTTTAGGGGTTTCACCGCCACCTCACTGGCCATCTCTCTAATGGAGGCAGTGAGTTATTAATAGTATGAATAAGTACGTATTGAGACTTTAGAAATAAACTCAATAGTTTCACTTCCATAAGTCGTGCCAGTAAAAGATTACACAGCTATTTCCACACTGTTCATACGACAGGAGCCCATATAGCTTGTGGATATGTTCTTAAATCAGATCAGCACTTCTGGGATGCGGGAAAGTATATTCTCCACATTCTATAGATTTGTAGCCTAGGATACACAGATACTCACATTTGCAGAAGGTAGTCCACGACCTCTAGAGAATTGTGTTCAACCGCAATGTGCAGCGGCGTGTTGCCCGTGTGGTCTTGTATATTGAGATCTGAAACATTACCCTTTAATTACGGTTTGGTCATGTGATGACTTTATCACTTCTTGTTGTCATAAATTACATATCAAATCATCGTAATAAACCATCAGTCAAGTAGCTACTGCGATAAGTTAACAAATTAATCACTATAGGGTAGTTAAAAATTATACTCTTATAAACCATATTATTTTAACAGTATTTTTACTGTACACTCAAGATGACGATGTTTGTGATGATATTCACAATGTATGGGCCATTCACGTCTACATCCGGCCATTGTAATCTACTTGCTCTACTTATAGAGCAAGTAGGTGCTGTTTATAGTAGCCTCTTATTCTCGGTGCTGTTTTCGATCATAAAGGCTGTGAAATTTGACACCCACACATGTTCTTTAACACGCAGAAGTTGAAAAACGAAACATCTTTTTTCTAGGGTCAAACCTTTTTCAGCTCCTAATGGTTGGATGAAATTTGTGAAAAATCTTTATTTTGTCTGTTGCATAATATGTGTTGAATTTACTCTTTACAGAAAATTGGGACATTAAAAAAGAATATTTTTTCTAGAGGTTAAAACTCTATTTAGGACCTATAGATGGTTGATCTTGAATTTTCTGTTATTTTTCTGTTGAAAGCATGAGGCACATGTGTGTCAGATTTCATAATTTTAGGACATAATTTTTTTATATTCAAGTCATAAGGCACGTGTGTGTCAAATATAATCTTTCTAGGACATTGAGACGTTTAAAAACAAAGTAACTTATAGTTCTTCTAGGGGATGCAACCCCATTTCTACTCCTGCGGTAATTTGATTCTTATGAAAATACTTTAGTTCTCCATGACGAAAATGCCAAATTTTTACTTTCTGAAATATCGGGAAGTGGGAGAATTAATGATAAGTGAGCGACAGCTTTGTATAAGGATCTAAAATATAGTAATAATAAAGTTTTAAAACCTTTTAAATTACGTACTCGTTTATAACGTTGATAAAATAATCCAGCAATAAAATATTCATAACAAAATTATACAGAAGAATGTGAGTATAACATTAGCATCTTATAGACATAACATTTTATAACAAGTACTCAATAAGTTCTAGAATCTCTTTCACTGAATTTTATGGGACCGAAGTAATTAGGTTAAACGTAAAGTCGGTTAATGCGGAATAATAAACAAAATCGTACTTTTACAGCAAAAACACATTTGCACCTACAGTTCTATGATACTACTTTGAAAAGGTATTGAGCATAGTTTGTTCTTTATTTTATCGCACTGTCGTTATTTTGTTTATAACAAATCGTTTTACGCTCGGAATCGATTCTAATCAGATTTCGGTTATTCGAGAATTTATTGTAATTCGAAGCACTTCATTCTCCTAACTATCCACGATTGACAACAAAGTAATTGAGAAGAAGCAAGCGGTGTGGCGATATCACCATTAAGAGCTCCATTCTTTAGTGTATAATCCAGGGGTGGAATCTGAGACTCTTTGCAAATCTTGGATTACTCTCTGTTGAAGTCTGACAGCAAATGGGTTGTTTAGTGTTTCTCATTAGTGTCGTTTTCTTGCAGGCGTCAAGATTATATTGAGTTATCCTGAATAGTAAAACTACTGTACACTGATGTACTCCAATTATATAACTGTAATCGGAGTTACGGAGGAGAAGTGTTTCTCATTAGTGTTGTTTTCTTGCAGGCGTCAAGATTATATTGAGTTATCCTGAATAGTAAAACTACTGTACACTGATGTACTCCAATTATATAACTGTAACCGGAGTTACGGAGGAGAAGTGTTTCTCATTAGTGTCGTTTTCTTGCAGGCGTCAAGATTATATTGAGTTATCCTGAATAGTAAAACTACTGTACACTGATGTACTCCAATTATATAACTGTAACCGGAGTTACGGAGGAGAGCTGTTTCGGATTATAAACCTTAGCTAGTAGAAAATTATCCGACTTTGCCGTCAAAGTGTCTCTGAGATTGTCGCTTTCTACTCATCTACTCGTGACATTTAAAATTATAGCGCTGTAATTTTGGATTAATATTACGTGCAATTACGTGGATTAGTATTGGTATGTAAATAGTAATGGTAAGACTGAATAGCTTAAAATTAGAAAATACTTATCCAATTGAGAAATTGGTGCCGTTAAAACTTGTATATCAAAATGTACAATGTAAAATGTGTGTTTTTGTATAGCTGACTTTGTAACAAAAATAGTTTTAATAGTTCAATGTTTTTAATCTAAAATATCTAAAATGCCTTGGAATAAGTACTGCACACATACATACATACAAGTGAAGTTATGTGTAATAAAAGTCTCTTATGACACGTAATGTTTTAAATGACAGCAATTTCAAAAGAAAACTCTATACTTTGTATATTCTTAAAACTACACGATCTGATAACATTCAATATTTACGCATCCTTAACAGATAAAATAAAAAGAATTGTGATATTAACATTTTTAATTTTGTAGTAAGATCTGACCATTTAAAGAGTTGTACAAAAGTTGTACCGCAATAAATGAAGAGAACCGTACGGCTCTATCTATCTGAAAATGAGGTTTATGTTTCATTAAAAATGAAAATAATTTGATTTTATGTTTTGTCTCTTTGCCAATACATGATAGATGGAACGGCCTATTCAACGTTTAATAGAATTAACCGCTAAACTGTGGGAATAAAAGGAATTCTTCTCTATGGTGAGACATTAAATAAACAATTATTTCAACAGAACGAAAAGCACTTATATTGCCATATTGCATTATTAAGGTTAATACGTCGGCAATGTCTATTTTTGAGGGGCGAGACTGATTAATAATATTTCAACAAAAAATGTAGGCTTGTAGGAATGATTTCCAGCAACACTTCCATAACAAATTCCAATAGTCATGATTAAAAAAGAACTTTAACAAGTCAAAAAACGATCTCCTAAAGCTGTTGATTTTGTTTTCACTGCCAAAATAATTGATATGGAGGAAGTAATTTTATCTATTGCCAGATCTGTCAGATTATTAACTTTATTGATGAGATTAGTTTTAAAAATAAAATAAAATAAAGCTCAATTATATTCAATCAATGTCGATTTTAAAATATATTAACTGAATAAATTTGTTTATTATTAAAATACATATATATATATATATATATATATATATATATATATATATATATATATAATTTATTTCAATAAACATTGAATCGCAAAAAGTACTTGCTCCGCCGGGACTCGAACCCGGATCTCTCACTTGCCGTTTTATATAAGAGAATATATATATAAGAGAAAATAATTATATTCAACATTTTTGCCTCGTCCTTTATATATTATAAGTACAATTATAAAGTGAGTATTTGTTTTATAAGAAAGAAACCTAATTTAATTTGTATATAGTCGTCAATTGATAATGATTTATTGTTTCAATGTTATATTCATACATGCCAGATCAGAATGTACTGGTGTGAATGACCTGTATTCATCTACTCGGTATCCATTAAATCTCTCCAGACTTGGTGTTCAGATCGAATCACAACTCAGGACTAGTGAAGTGGCAGCTCTCAGATTACTTGTTACACCGATGTGTTTTGATTTAATTAGTAAACTGTTCGATCATAAAATAGCTCATTGTTATGGCTAATTGTAATCTTGTTCCTACTTTAGTAATATAAGACTATTTCGTACGTTATGTTGAAAGAATTTTGTTGACATTCTGAGCCTACTCTATAAAACTAACTCGATGAACATGCAAGATCTATTTTTTACTCCAAATAATTTATTTTGCAAGGTAATTATTGGAATATGTTTGGTAAGAAATTGAACTATGAATATAATTAAAATAAGATGACGCAAAAAAGCATATAAGATAAAACAAACAAACAAATCTTAAACGGTCTTGTTATTATCAAATTATTATTATAACTTTTGTGTCTGTTTCTCATTTTAATAATCTAAAGCGAAGGAGTAATACAATTGTAAAATTGTCAGATCAGGAAGGCCGAATATGCCCTGGATGAACGGCATTTATTTCCGACTCTGGTATCAAGGTGGAAGATGTGGAAAGGGGGCTTTCCATCACTGACCAAAGGATGTTTCATAAAACCCATTGTGAGACTGCAATGAGAAAACGCTAGTAAATAAAACAAACATATGTCAGTTATTTGAATGCATGACTCAGAAATTACTGATTGTGCACTTGATAAAGCTGGAGCAGCTTAGATATGATTTTCGTGTTATTGATTTTAATAATATTATTATTTACTCATTATTATTTTACTCATTATTTTACTCATTATTATCTACTCATAATAATGAGTAAACAAAATTCTCAATAAAGTCGATATATTTAAAACCCATTTACAAAGAAATACTCGTCACACTCCTTCCTTCCTCTTCATCCGACCTTTTGTCAGAAGTTTCCTTTATGTTCAAAGTATTCAACAGCATTAGTTCGTTCAGCTAAGACCTTATAAGATTTGTAATAAAAGGAGTTTGATCGTGAATGGATGTAGAGCAATTCTGTATTCAGCGCCATATTGAAAACTTTTGCAATATCTAACGTAGTGTAATATACCTTTTCAGTTTAAGTTTTGTTTTGATGTAATTTGAATTTATGTAGTTACAGCACATAATTGTATCTAAATACATCATCGTAAATGAACAATAATGTAGATAACCTATGAAGTAAATATAGTTGTAAATAGTATCTCTACAATATCATCCAGTGTTAAAAAGAAAAATAACTGACAGTAAAATTTTCAAATAGTATATTAGAACTATTCAAAAATTTTAAACGTAAAATATTCAATTATGGTCTTTAAAATGTGCGTAATAATAAAATATCTTGCTTTACAAAATTTGAAATGTTAACGTTATTCTGAAAGGGGGTTTTATGCAATTAGTTAATTTAAAAAATCTTTTCACTATATTTTAAAGTTACGGCAGAATGGTATGGTAACGTTAGCCCCTATAGGCTGGATCTTACTAAGCTTTTCATACGTACCGTTTTCCGCCAAGAAGGAGAGAAGGCTTCAAAATCAATTTCCCAGTAACGGTTTGTGAAAATAAGAAATTCATGCAAGACAGATTTGTTTTTAATTTGAACAAACGATGAGTTTTAACTCTAATTGCAATAAATATAATGGATAAAAATGTCCACGTGTTTAAGTAAGTTTACGCACAATTATTTCTTTTTTGTGTTGTGGTCAATAGATTAGTTATGAACAAATATACTACATCCTCTGTATCAAAATTTCGTACAATTTAAATACAGTCCTATCTTGATAATCCGACAGACATGGGACGAGCACATTGTCGGATTACCAAAGAGAAAAAAGCAAACACTATACTGTAAGAACAAACTTTTTTATTGTACGTACCTAATTATAGGAGGAACAATTTATGCATACATAGTATAATACATCTTTACACTTAAAAAAAATCAAAACCGGTTTTTTTCTTCTTCTTATTTAAAGATTCTGTTCACTTGTACAGTACTATGGTGGCCTGAGCGGCCAGCGCCGACTGCTGATAGCCTTTTTCGAGCGTGTCGGACTACCGGACATGTTGCACTGGCAAATATCGGCAAAAGCAATTTTTGAAGGAAGCGTTCGCAAACTATGTCTAAAAACATAAATAGTTGTGACAAGTATAGTTCCACAAAATCTGTACTTACCACCACCATGGCTGTAGATGAACTGCAGAATGTTCAGTTTACCGCGAGCCGCCGCCTGATGTGCAGCAGCCCGCCCCTTGGAGTCTCGGACACCCAAGCGCGCCGGTTCCGCCAAGAACAGACGGTTGAAGTCTTCCAAGTTCCCGCTCTCGGCTGCCTGCAAGCAGACGGTAGGTGATATATATGGTATCAAGAAGCATAGTACTTTCATTTGAAGATTGGAAGGCTGATATCCTGTTGGTGATATTATTATGGCGGTTTCTAGTATAAAGATAAATAAATAGAGGTGCAGTCTTGTCCTTGATGCTTCACATCTTTTATGAGACATCGTTCTGTCACAACGGAAGCGATGAGATGTCACAAATAGTTGTAGTTTAACCTAGAAAGAGATTTAACTTTTTTATATTAATTCACCAAACTTAGGGCCAGGCAAGTGATATGGGTATGATTATCCAGTTCAGTAAACATTTATGTTTAACAGTACTTTTAATGGCTGAAACACATATATATTACAAAATAAATTAATGTAGTATAAAACCAAAGATGTATTTGGTCTTCTTAGTTTGGTTGCTCAAACACGTTTTACGGCCAAATCTATACTATTGTGCAACAATAGTAATTGTGTATGTGTTTTCATGCATCTGTATTGAAATTTGACATGCACATCCTTAGGGTCCCTGAAGCACTTAGGTTATTTAGATAATAAAATAGTTTTAGTAAAAATGTCCACGTCGTCCCTGTTTTCCGTAGGAAATTGCGTGCGAAGCCGCAGTTATGGGTTATATGGTGTTATGGTAGCAATGCTTGCCCGGCAAATAAGAAGCCCTTGAGGTTCTACGGAAAGTAAAAATTAATTATTATCAATCAAAATTAAATTGGAATTTCTACAAAAGTCAACGAACATTAATTTAATAGATATTGATGACGATGGTTAGTGAACATGTCGCAGCTAATAATCAAACGCAGAAAAAATCTGAAGACTCAATTTTATGTAATAGTTTTCATCGGATTATATTAAACTTGTTTTTATAGTTCTTGTTGTATTCAAATAAATCTCATTATTTGTTCTAAATTATGTAAAATCAATGAGTATGATGTACACAACTGAATCACGTTGTGAGCAGTGAATATTAGAACTACCAATTTGATCTACCTTTCAAAGATTGCTAAGGTGTTTTTAAGAATCTGTTAATACTGACACGTGTAGAATTGGAAGAAGTTGAGAGGATTGGAAGATCGCACGGAAAGAATTGTGAGGTTGATTGCCGAGCGAGCTACTGAACCGGATAACAAGCTCACATCTTAGTTCCGGCCGTGCAAGCTAGTAGCTCTTAGCTCTACTGCTCACGTCGTGCTTAGCTTTCCTGTAGTCTGCGGAGAGTCTAAACACCTGATTGGTTCCTTTCATCACATCGTGTTCAAAAGATACCAAGCATAGATATCTGGTGACATTGCTCTACACTTTCCAATTGTTGTGGTAAAATGTACTGACTAACTTTTAGCTTATTTAGGTAAATTCATAGAAAACTATATACTTGGTACGTGGGCCATTCTCAAAGCCTTGCTGATTTTTACCAAATATATCTTTGACAAAAAAGTAGTTTTTAATTTTTTTGATTTTTATTTATTTTGGTTTATTGTATCTTTTACTTTATTTTTGTACACAAGGTTCCAAAATTGTGTTGTATTAAGTGCTTGTTTAAAGAGATTTTTCCTCAAGGAGAGTAACAAATCTCACGACCGTCACAGCGCTTTTAAAATTATTTTTTTCATATGTAAAAATACTCTAATTACAATTATTGTTTAACGATTCATAAAACCTACCTATAACAATTTCAAAATCATGAAAATACATTCTTAGATTTATATTAAAGTAACTTTTTTAGGTGATATTGTTGCAAACATAGTATCATTCCCAGAAAAAAGTACAATTTTGAGTATTTCCATAGTATTCGATGACTAACTTCAAACCTAACATTTTTTTTAAGACAACCCATAATGAGTACTATTCAAATATAGAGGGATTTCAATAAAAAAATGGACTCGTCATGATTTAAATTTTTTTTGGCCTGTGACGGTTGTGAGTTTAGTGTGACGGTTGTGAGGTAAGTGTGACGGTTGTGAGTGTTTCCTGATGCTTGTGAAAAAAATGCAATTTTTCGTTAAAACTAACCTTAGAACTATAATATCATCGATGGTACTCAATTTTCTGTATTATTTATAATTTTTTGTTTAATTATATTATATTTATAGTTTAATTATATTTCCCCAGTTTTTTTTTTACAGAAAAGGAAAATTATACAGAGATTTGGATTTATTAGTTTATTATAAATTAATGCAAAAATTGTACTGAAACAAAACCTAGAGTAGTTTTTTATAACATAATGAACCTAAAGAAAAAAATTAAAAACATAGTTATAGAACAAAACAAAATTAAAATGAAACAGAATTTGAGAATACGATCCAACTGTGAAACTTTACTGGAGCACAACCTATGTTGATAGACTATTTATTTCACGTTTAAAGTTATATCAAGGTCTTTAAAGGAAAAGATTCCTCCGTGTCATGTGACCTCTGTTAAAACTTGAATTATATCTTTAAGTTGGACTGAGGCGATGTCCTCGGCATCAGGGAAAATAAATTTTCCACCAGTTGTTTTTGTCAAAAATGTCACCTCGCAGTCACCATCAGCATACATTTTCGTCACTTGTCCAATGGGTAACAGTCTTTTTGTTACAAAATCTCACTAGAACAAAGTCATCATCGGAAAGATCGTTCACAACACTTTCTGGTTGATTAGGAGAAGTAGGGCTAGTAGAATTGTCCAACGTTTCATCTTCATCCGAGCTATATACTTGATGATATATACTCATTTGAGACTGTATTTTTTGGATTGTAGACCACCTAAATCTTTAGTTAGGGAATAAAATAAAATTTATTGTTTATTTACGATTTAACCTTATTAAACGTAAGAAATATTAAAAAAAATTTAATTATAGTATTAAAGCAAAGAGTACATATATTATCATTTTCTGTTTAGCTGAACAATATTTTTCTTTCATTACACTGACATATTAAGATGAAATTAAACTGTAACAAACAATATTAGTTATAAGAAAAATATCAGTTTAAAATATATTTCCAAAAAACAAGACATGTGAAATATTTATGAATGAAGATATTAAATAAATAGTTTAAAAGGATACTAGTAGACGGCGTAGAAGAGTTGTTATCAGCATTCAATTAGTTGTGGTCATATGTTGTTTGATGGGTACACATTGTCTTGTTTCTGCAGTTTATGCACGACAAAAACTACAGTTCAGCTTTTTTGGACCATCTTGAGAATTCCAGACAACCTGGTGAAGCATCATTGTATTCTTGATCGGCAGCAAATTTAAGTTTTTTTTTTTTTTTTTTTTTTTTTTTTTTTTTTTTTTTTTTTTTTTTTTTTTTTTTATAAATATCATCGACTTCTATCATACTGGCTTCTTCAACTTGTAAAATAAGTGGTCTCATGTTGCCTACAGAGGCCAAGAACTGCTCAATGTTTGCTACATGTTTTCCCAGACGAACTGCAGAGTCAGCTGTTCTTTTTACAGTACCGCCAACACCGTCAGCAATGCTTTTTCCGTGTCCAGCCTCACTGAAATTGTAATAACCTATTTGGAACCCAAACAATTTCATAAAGTGACAAAACAGGAAAATGTTACTCTTATTCCTGTACTGTTTTGTAGGTCCATCGCTCATGATGTGTACCCTAGTAACGTTCTCGTGATTTTCTTTTATCTTCCTAAATATAGGGAGAAGGTGAGCCCAAATTGCAGCTGCATCATGACGATTACATAAAGAGACTAAGCAAAATGTCCTGATTTTGATTACAGAGCTATCTTCACACATGGTTTTAGCTAGGTAAGCACCTGTATGAAGGGCAAGCTGTTCATTCGAAGCTCCGAAATGACGACTTTGAATTTCACTTGAGTATTTCAGCTGGTAGTTTTCAGAAAAATCTACCACGATGAATACTTCATCATCATTCAAATTAGTTCTCACGTACTTTAAAAACTTACTTTGGTTATGCACTCTAAACTTATGTTTCATGAAAAATACTATCTGAGAGCATAAACTTGTCTTTCAAAGTTTGTAATGTACATACGACTTTGACTTTCTTAGTAACTTTCACAAGTCTTGTCTGTCCATTTTTAACTCGTTCCTCTGGAATTGTTTTCCATTCATAGTGGTATGTAATTGAATCCAATGGTACATCACAGCTTTCATTGAATAAAATCTTGCTCGACTTGCATATCGTACATTCTCTATACACGCAAGTTTTCTTGGTCACATCACAGCAAAGGCTACTCACTAAATCGTTCAAATTAACATGTTCTATAACTTTATATTGTTTACATTTTTGAAATATGAATGAGAAGTTTTCATGGTATTTGCACATGCAGGTATCTCGCTTGTTAGTAGGTCTATTAACTACCCAAAAAGGTTTTAGTCTGCAAAAATGTGGATATAAAATCTTGGCGCCCTGGGTAGAAACAAACTTTTTGTGAAGAGCCAACATGGAGTCCGTTAGGTATCTTAATTGCTTTTAAATTTTTTTTCTAGTAATGGTATCTTTGCGTCCAGGAGTAGAGAAAGAGTGTTCATCATCAATAAAGAATTTTTGCACTAAAACCTTGATGTTATGTGAATTTGCAATACGTTTTTTATTTCCAGGCTCTTGTAACTGAGTACTCTTAATTGCCATCTCGTTACCGGCTACATTTTCACTGATGACTTTTGATTCTTGTTTGGATACGACTCTAGAATGTTTTTTCTTCCACTTTTCAGCCTTTTTCTTTTGATGTTTCAATTGTTTTTCCAATAGCTTTATCTTTTTCATGTATTTGTCTCTTTTTTCGAAGTCTTTTTTTTCTGCTATCATTTTTATTGCCTCTTTGGTTTTTAAAAACAGGTTCAATGTGTAAGTCTGTAGCTGCAGACGGTGAATTTGGTGGAGATTGTTCATCAACAAAGTTCTCAATTCGTTGCTGCTGAAGTTTATTTTTTGCGTGTTTATGGTAACGCTTTCTCCATTCAGCTCTTTGTTTTCTCTTTCCACGTTCACTAAAGTCATTAATACTAGGAATCTTTTTTTCTTCTCTTCTTTTCCTACTGCGTTCTTTTTCTTTTTCTTTCATCATAGCGTATTTTTCAGGATCTTCACGAAGCCTCTCTCGTTGTTTTCTTTTTCTCTCAGCTGCAGCTTTTCTTTTGTCACTAAGGGGTGCCATCTTTTTTTATTTCCATTACTTGGTGGTGTATTCATTTCTTTTAAGTATAATAGTTATGTTCTGTAAAACCAATTAAATAAAAGAAATTGCTCTAAATCTAATAATAAATGAAAATAATTTAACTATTCTTTACGTGTTGAAATCTCAAATTTGTATTTTAATTTTTGGTTTTAGATATATTTCGTAATTCCTAATATTTAATAAGGAAACGTAATTTATCATAAAATATATTATACAAGCAACATATATTATCATAAACTCTTTATCACTCACGACCGGCTAGATCTGCTCACGACCGTCACTTTCTGGGTGTGACACCATTCCAACAACCACTTGTGTGAAGTAATGCACACACAGTTTATTAAATTTAAATCTTTGTAATTCTTTATTGACACTTAAAAATAGCATGACGGTCGTGAGTAATAAAGGTTACGTAGGCATGAATACTTACATAAATGATGGAAATACTGGAGAACTTCAAACAAAATCACCACAATTACAGACCATGCGTCGTTCAAACAATTCCACTATTCCATCCAGCTTGGATATAAAACTATTAGCGACATCCGGCATCAGTTATGAAAACTAAAAGTTACTGTGACGGTCGTGAGTTTGAACTTGAGGACAGAGTAAAAATGCTGCTTTTTACCAACTTTTACTTTTAAAAAAATACATCGAATGAAATAATAATAATACAAAATGCATTCTTTATTGAATCAAGACAACAAATAATTTTTATTCCGAAAAAAGGCTGAAAAACATTTAGTTCAAAACGGCATTCTTAGCTGGGGACAAAGGACCGTCGTGAGTTCAACCATAGTTTTAAGGAAAGGAAATGTGGAAATAAACATAAATTATGACCTTTAAAAATAATATCTATTAAAAAACATATTTTACTACGCATTCACCAAAAAATTGGGTTTTATATTAAAAAAAAGCTTTAAAACTAAAAAGGACAGTAAAAACCACCGCTATGAGAATTGCCCACGTAGTGCTACATAGCAATAATCGCAATATATAATTGTGGGCTATTGGGTGTAGTGGTAGCAATGCTTGCCTGGCAAGTAAGATATTGAGTCTAAGCCGAAAGTATCTTTTAAAATTTATCTTTATCAATCAAAATTAAATTAAGCTGTGAGAATTTCTACAAAGGACAATAAACATTAATTTAATCGATATTAATGAGGATGTTTTAAAATATTTTAAGAGCATAATAAATGGTACCCAGTTTGGTATACAATTTTCAATAAAACATTGTTAGGGATTAGGTGGTTACAATAGTAACAGCATTGAAAATCAGGAAGATAAATTATTATTACTTCTAGAGCACATGATATTTTTAACAATTTATTTTGTTTAGTTTGAGTATGTGTTTATGCCTGCGTACAACCTCAGTTTTTAAGAAAAGTTCTTTAAAATTTGAATAGCTCCAATGATTTTAGTGACAGCAGAATTACTGTAGACCAGCGTGGAGAAATCCTAAATCTAAAGGGGTACAATATATGAACGTTATAGAATCCGGTAATAATCGGCGAAGTGTACATGTTGGGGACCTTGCAAAGGGACGAAGATTGATATTGGTTTTATCTCATAAATACAGGTAATTAAGGGCATACACATCAACTCACCTAGATGCAATAATATATGAACGTTATAGAATCCGGTAATAATCGGCACCGAAGTGTGACATGTTGTGGGACCTTGCAAAGGACGAAGATTGATATTGGTTTTTATCTCATAAATAACACAGTATTAAGGGCAACACATCAACTCACCTAGTGCAATATATGAACGTTATAGAATCCGGTAATAATCGGCGAAGTGTACATGTTGGGGACCTTGCAAAGGACGAAGATTGATATTGTAGTTTTATCCTCATAACTAACAGTATTAAGGGCAACACATCAACTCACCTAGTTGCAATATATGAACGTTATAAAATCCGGTAATAAATCGGCGAAGTGTACATGTTGGGGACCTGTGCAAAGGACGAAGATTGATATTGGTTTTATCTCATAAATACAGTATTAATGGGGCAACACATCAACTCACCTAGTGCAATATTTGGAACGGTATAAAATCCGATAGTAATTGACGAAGTGTACACATTGGGGACCTTGCAAAGGACGGAGAGATTGATATTTGTTTTATCTCATAAATACAGTATTAAGGGCAACACATCAACTCACCTAGTGCAATAAAAACTCGTATTTGAACGGTAATAAAATCCGATAGTAATTGACGAAGTGTACACATTGGGGACCTTGCAAAGGAAAAGGACGGAGAATTGATATTGGTTTTTATCTCATACAATACAGTATTAAGGGCATACAACATCAACTCACCTAGTGCAATACTCGTATTTGAACGGTATAAAATCCGATAGTAATTGTGACGGAAAGTGTACACATTGGGGACCTTGCAGGCAAAGGACGGAGATTGATATTGGTTTTTTATCTCATAAATACAGTATTAAGGTCAACACATCACCACTCACCTAGTGCAATACTCGTATTCTTGAACAGTATAAAATCCGATAGTAATTGACGAAGTGTACACATTGGGGACCTATTGCAAAGGACGGTAGATTGAATATTGGGTTTTTATCTCATAAATACAGCATTAAGGTCAAAAACACAACACCAGATCAAAACTCACCTAGTGCAATACTCGTAATTTGAACGGTATAAAATCCGATAGTAATTGACGAAGTGTACACATTGTGGGGACCTTGCAAAGGACGGAGATTGATATTGGTTTTATCTCATAAATACAGTATTAAGGGCAACACATCAACTCACCTAGTGCTTATACTCGTTCGTATTTGAACGGTATAAAATCCGTATAGTAATTGACGAAGTGTACACATTTGGGGACCTTGCAGAGGACGGAGATTGATAATTGGAATTTATCTCATAAATACAGTATTAAGGGCAACAACACATCAACTCACCTAGTGCAATACTCGTCATTTTGAACGGTTATAAAAATCCGATTGTAATTGACGAAGTGTACACATTTGGGGGACCTCTGCAAAGGACGGAGATTGATATTGGTTTTTATCTCATAAATACAGTATTAAGGGCAACACCTAGTTCAACTCCCTCTACCTCAGTGTACACAATTGGGGACCGTGCAAGGACGGAGATTGATATTTGTTGAACGAGGCATATAACACCAATCAACTGATATCCGCAAATACTCCGTATTTGAACCGGTATAACATCCGATAGTAATTGACGAAAGTGTACACAATGGTGACCTATGCAAAGACGGAGATTGATATTGGTTTTTATCTCAATAAATACAGTATTAATGGGCACACCATCAACTCACCTAGTTGCAATACTCGTATTTGAACGGTATAAAAATCCGATAGTAAATTTTTGACGAAGTGTACACATTGGGGACCTTGCCATAAGACGGAGATTGATATTGGTTATTAAAAAAAATAATCATAAATACAGTATTAAGGGCCAAACACATCAACTCACCTAGTGCCAATACAGCGTATTGAACGGTATAAAAATCCGATAGATAATTGTACGAAGTGTACACATTGGTGACCTTTGCAAAGACGGCAGATTTGAATTAATGGTTTTATCTCAACCATACAGCTATTAAAGGGCAACACATCAACTTCACTAGTGCAATACTCGTATTTGAACGGTATAAAATCCGATAGTAATTGACGAAGTGTACACATTGGGGACCTTGCAAAGGACGGAGATTGATATTGGTTTTATCTCATAAATACAGTATTAAGGGCAACACATCAACTCACCTAGTGCAATACTCGTATTTGAACGGTATAAAATCCGATAGTAATTGACGAAGTGTACACATTGGGGACCTTGCAAAGGACGGAGATTGATATTGGTTTTATCTCATAAATACAGTATTAAGGGCAACACATCAACTCACCTAGTGCAATACTCGTATTTGAACGGTATAAAATCCGATAGTAATTGACGAAGTGTACACATTGGGGACCTTGCAAAGGACGGAGATTGATATTGGTTTTATCTCATAAATACAGTATTAAGGGCAACACATCAACTCACCTAGTGCAATACTCGTATTTGAACGGTATAAAATCCGATAGTAATTGACGAAGTGTACACATTGGGGACCTTGCAAAGGACGGAGATTGATTTTGGTTCTATCTCATAAATACAGTATTAAGGGCAACACATCAACTCACCTAGTGCAATATTTGAACGTTATAGAATTCGGTAGTAATCGACGAAGTGTACACGTTGGGTACCTTGCAAAGGACGGAGATTGATTTTGGTTCTATCTCGTAAATACAATGTTAAAGACAAAACATCAACTCACCAACATTTGAACGAAGCGGAAGTTAATACACAACCTTGATTAGACGCAACATTAGATGCTCATCAGCAGTTGCAGGCGTTGATTGTGCAATTGTTACAACTAATACAATTAGACAAAAGTAATATAGCAACAGTACTTGATTATTTACTTAATCAATACCAGTCTAATCTTACCATCTATCTTCCCGCATATTCATCCATTGTTATTTTGTTACATATTTTCTTTTCACTATTTCTGTTTCAATAACTGCTGGAAGCAACAAACAGTCTGTGACTTGCAGTAAAATTAAAGGTGAAAATAGTAAGGGAAATACGTTTAGTAAGAACCTATAAATACGACTTTCATGTTATTGTGTGGTACATACGAGTAATACGCGTATGTATTACTCAATAATTTATTACTCTGAACATCAAATTTAAGCTCTATAGAGAGAAGTCCAGAATTGTTACAATCTAGATTGTATTGTGTAGAGAACGTCTAAATCTCTAGGGAGTGCTTGCCTACCGATATCGAACCTTGGAGAACAATTTTTAGAGATTTGATGTTTTTCTAGCGATTTAAAATCCTAACTGTCAAAGTAATATAATTCTGCTACATAAGTTATAGTTTAAAGTTAAGTTTCAATAAAATAATACATTCACAACAATACGAATTACTTTCGTACAATATTCTATCATAATTATAGGACAGACCAATTATATAATTTATAAATTTACCATTCCATTTTCAAATATTTCGTTACAACTATTTAGTTGTTTAAAATACTCTAAAGTCGTTTCTCACAAACCGTTACATCTTATTAAACGGTTTACGATTCCCTGCAGCTGAAAAACGCTTTTTAACTTAGTCTATCTGCATAGGAAGTGCTACAATTCAAAACAGTATATTTTATTTTTTTATCATTTTGTATTATATCATTGCAGTAGGGTCTCTGAAAGTAAATACAATATTATTAATTTAAGATTAGACTTTAAGAATTGTAAACTTGTATATTTTTTATACTTTTCAGCGTGGTATGAAGCTAATTCAATTTAGTAAAAAATATTCTGTTTGTTTTCTTAGTTATTATCAAACATGATAAGTTATATGCTTTACACTGGTATTTAGAACAAAGAATTAATAAAATATGAATTGTAGTATTTTAGAAAATGAAATTGCAGCTTTTGTACAGTTTTGTTGAAATAGAATTAAAATAAAACAAAATTAATATGTTACTTCTGACTAATAGCATATAAAAAAATACCATTGCATAATTGCATTACATTTATGTTACTTATACTCTGTTAATTAATAATTTTGTATTGTGCTGCTGAATTGTATTGTTTTCAATAACAATGGTGTATGATTAACTTTATAATGTTAATATGCTCATTAAAACTTCAGTGCTTTCTTGATTGCCTCAATTTCAAGGTATATGCATTTCTGTTCTCCAGTGTAAGAGTTACCAATCTTGAAAACTAGCCAGACTGTGAGTGGCTACAATTGATTCAATTGAACATAAGTCTACATTTTGTAGACTCATGTAGACTTGTTCTCCATTGAGAGAAGTGATATTGAATAATAGCTAATGATAGTGAATAAACCCTTTTTCCACACTATCGAGTTATAGTTGATACGATTGATTGACGACCGTTAACAATCAATAATCATCCTATCTCACGCAAAATTGAGTTGAAGACATAAAGTGATGTGGTTGCGCTGTCCTTTAAATCATAAATTGTAATATTACTTTATAACTGGGGTCTTTTCGTTTTCTCGAGCGAACCTTCCACAATAAATGAGCCATCATGTTAAGATTCAACCAGTAACAGAAACTTACTTCGATGCTCAGTACACCTATATAATATTCAAACGTTTATTTTTAAAACTCGGACTCTTGCATAGGTTGCGGTGAACGCACCGTGTCATCTTCTTAAACTGAAGTTTAATAACAGCAAGGTCAGCTGAATTATTGATGGGCTGTTGCAACGTGAGTGAAAAGTTTGAGCATCAAAGTAATTGACTTGCTAAGAGGGCCGCTAAGTTGTAATTAAATTTCTTATTAAAGTCGCTAACTAAAGCTCATTAACCTTACAAACAATGGGAGCTCTGGTAAAGGCGATGCGGTTGAAATTTGAACGGATTGGTTTAATTTCTTGATGAGTATTGACTTTCATGACCTAATATGCTAATCGAACTTTTCCTTTAATTTGTCTCTGCTAACAATGTCAGCTGCTGTAATAGCTCAGTTAATAATACGAATTCGGTTCTGTGAAAAATGAGGAATACACAAATGAACTTGTTATCCTCCTCACATAGAGCTGCAGTAAGAACTGCTTGCTATGCTATGATGAGCATTGTTAGGACCTTGTTCATGAGGATATCTTGTCCTTGTTACTTCGCGTGGTGCAGTAGCAATCTTTTGGGAGTGCATAGGTGTACTCTAGGTCTGTGACGGCCAAATTGTTCTCCCCGGACCACGAGAGTGTATTGCTGAGGGGAGTGTGGGAATATTAACCTGTCAGGTCAGGTAGGATCTGACTTGTAATCAATAATCAGTCATTATCTTCATCGACAATCAATACTGGACAGTCAATAATAGTTTAGTGCGCAACAGTAACTAATACAACATCTAACGGTAAATACTATAGTAATTAATGCATATGAAGAATGGTTCACTAAAATAAACACAACAGTATAATAAATCTCGTCTAAAATGTTATACAGAGTTTGATTTTGTAGTTCTTTTTTTATTCTGAGGCATTCTGATAATGTAACAACTGTAGGGAATTTATTCAGAAATCAGGGTCAGATACAGAATACAAGTTTTCTCATGAAGATGAAATTAAAACGTGAGCCTGAGTAAAGAATAATGATATATTTTTGAAGATGAACTCTATTGAAATATATAGCGTAATCAAATACATTATTCTATATAATATCGAAACCTCTTCTAAGACGACATTTTGCTGTTGCCTCTAATAATAACAGACAAATTAGTATGGTAAATGTGTGCTGAAAGTGCGTAAAGTATATATCTTTAAAGAAATATTTATACATACCTAACTTAACAATATAAGTGCCTTATTTATAAGAAAGATGTAGTATGTGTGGATTTTGATAACAAGTGGAAGTGGTATGTGAGGGAACATATTTAACATTCAGAAGGTCTTTAAATATTTATACATACCTAACTTAACAATTTAAGTGCCTTATTTATAAGAAAGATGTAGTATGTGTGGATTTTGATAACAAGTGGAAGTGGTATGTGAGGGAACATATTTAACATTCAGAAGGTCTTTAAATATTTATACATACCTAACTTAACAATTTAAGTGCCTTATTTATAAGAAAGATGTAGTATGTGTGGATTTTGATAACAAGTGGAAGTGCTATGTGAGGGAACATATTTAACATTCAGAAGGTCTTTAAATATTTATACATACCTAACTTAACAATATAAGTGCCTTATTTATAAGAAAGATGTAGTATGTGTGGATTTTGATAACAAGTGGAAGTGCTATGTGAGGGAACATATTTAACATTCAGAAGGTCTTTAAATTCTACTGAAGATTGCTATTACACACTTAAAAAATAAAAACCTTTGCATACCCTTTACACCTGTTTCATCTAATAAAAACCTTCAATAATATTTAATTAACTTCATGCCATTTTTGTACATTAAAAAATGTTGAGTTCTAACTCAATTAACTCTCTTAATTTTTTAATTACAGGAAAAACGTTTCATAAGACAACAAATTCATAAAACATCTTTTCTACTACTATTTTCCGAAAGAGTTAGAATATAATTATTTTTAAGTATCACAAGTCCGGACCGTAAATGGCTTTATTATAGATAAAATATATTAATAATTATAATTCTGTTGTTTAATTTCGAGATACATACGAAAATTTTTATAATTTCTTTAAATTAGGCAATAATAATAATATGACAAACTATCACTTTAAACTGAGAATTTTTAAGTAGATTAAGAGCAAACAAGTAAATAATTGAATACTAGTGGATGAAATATAGTACTTTTGGAAGCGATGCGACCTCTGTGCACAGGTCAGACCGTCTCCAACTTCGTGGATATCCTCTTCAGGGAATCACAGAGATTGTTGATTAAAACAACTTCGGGTTGAGTGGACAAGCGTGTATAAAATAATTTCCTGTGTTATCCAACTCCTAATTTATGCTCTTCTTGGTTTATATACTGCCCTCGAGTAAGGCCGCATTAATTAAAACATGAGTCATTTCAATTATTTAGAGGCTGGGTCACACACAACTCGAATTATCCGATAACTGGCTTGCACGCCCCTGCACGAATTGACACGAATTGCGTTATGAATGTCTCTACAGACGTGTCTTAGGTCACTTCATTGAAACCGGCTCTTAACATGTCTGCGCGTAATCCTAGTTTGAATAGTCGTAATTTGAATTTATGGGGCTTGGTCTAGTCTAGGTGTTTTTATAACGAGACCTTTTTAACTATATTTACAATAATGTTTTCAATGGTGTTTTCATTTAGGGAGCTCAAAATACTAACATTGCCATGTTTGTATATACTAGAGACTACTGTACATTGTCGGTTTAAGAGCCAAATGGTTCGAGGTCGTGACATTCACAACTACGATACGAGGTATCGAGAAAATGTCAGACCTGCTCAGCATAGATTGAGAAGATACGAGCAACTTCCTTCTCAAGCCGGCATAAAGTTTCTAAATGGGCTCCCTGAAGAAATAAAATCAATAAATGATCTAAATCGGTTCAAAATTACACTGCGACACTTTTTAGTGTCTCATTCTTTTTATACAGTTGGTGAATTCATGGACCATCTCACTAGCTCCAATGTGCGGTAGTACAGGGGCGCTGATATCCAAAGTTATTTTTATTATATATTAATTTTACTGCTTGACAACTTTTATTGTTAACTAAAAATCGATATTGTTTACAATATTTTAAAAATTAAATCGTTAGCATAAGACATTTCATTATTTTAATAATTATACAATTATTATTATGTGACGCATGCTATGCAATGTTAAAATTGTTTCTGGCAATAAAGTATATTGTATTGTATTGTATTGTATAATAAGATATATACTATCCTTCAAATTAGTTCCCTTTTGAAGCTAGACAAGACACATGATCCGATCTTTTTCAATGTTCTCTACTGTTTTAAAATGGTATCCTTTGAGGTTTTTCTTTAGTTTAGTGAACAGGAAAAAGTCTGAGGGTCAACATGAGTCAGGAAAATAGTATGACTGGGGAAAATAGGAACGCTTTTGTTTTTGAAAAACTCGGCAATTGAAAGTGCAGTGAGCATTGTCATGTTGCAGACAGCATCCTTTAATGGTCTCGGACTGTTTTCCTAAATATTTCAAAGATTTCTCAGTAAAATTTTTATATTTTTACCGATTCACAGGTTTCCTGCGCCTTGCAAACGTCCTTATGGACGGTGCATAGTCTACTAAGAATAACATGGGTAACACAAGAAGGATACAAATTGTTTTTGATTTTGGATCTGCTCACACTTGCCTTTTTAAGACATGGTGTTATTTTTTATTCTCATTGTTTCTAGGTCGTACTATAATTTTCAAGGTTTTTCACTGGTAATAAGGTATTTTAGAAAATCAGTATGTCTTTTAATTCGCCCCAGAATCTTCTGGAAACACATCTCTCGCAAATATCTACTATTTTGTTTTATTTATTCGACAGTGAAATTTAATCGAACGGATTTTGCACAATATTTATCATGTACACCTCATTTTAAAAGCCTATGTATACAAATAACGTATGCAAATATTGTACCAGTTAGTCGTCGCTTATTCAACACAAGTTTTCTGATTTTATGCATTTTCATAGCTTCTCTTCATAACTTCCAGAGTAAGGTTCATCCTGAACTAATCTTCTATCTGAAAATTCTTATACCATCTAAAAACTTGTGCTCGTGGCAAAGCGCCTTCAATTTGTATATGTTTTAGTAGAAATTTTACCGCGCAGAAAATTGTATCGCACAACGTAGCTCTAATTCATGTCATTCGCTTATGAAGTACAAAAAAACTAGCTTTACAAAAAGATGTTTACATATTATTTGCCAACAATGAACTAATTATTTGCCAACTTAGTCCAAAATAGCAATGCTGAACGTTTCTCAGCTATTTTAGATAAACATGTAACTACTTCTCAGAGTTACAGTGTTGCCTGATTGACTGTAAAACAATCAGTCTCATCGGTGTATTTACATAACTCGCAAATCACTCACATAAGTATTGAGGTACGGATTTGACTTACGTATCAATGGCTCCCACCCTGCGCTCATATGACATGACCTACATGATTACATTTTTGTGCTTATTTTTTTATAATTTCCCAAGAATTTTCAGATTACAGCTCCCTTAAGTTAGTAGCAATCTACATTCTTCAAATTAAGAGCTGTACGGATACGTTTTAAACAAAATTACGAGAGAAGTAATCACTTTACCAGGCCTCGTGCTGCAAACACTAGCTAAATTATATTGGCTGATACTAGTTAGACCTCAGTGAGACGTCTAGGTTTGGATTATAACGCCTTTAGACAGTACGTTGCTTCCATCTCCATCATGAATCAGTCAAATCTTATAACTTTTGTGGGCAACATTCTTGCGCTTAACATTACCAAAACATTGTGCACTCTAATGCACTCTAACTGTGATTTAAAAACAAAGACTTGAGAACAATAACGACAAAACATACAAACAAACTGCACGTAAATACAAACATACAATTGCTACCATTAGAATGTTACATTGCGAGTCAGCATGATATACTAATGATATACGTAATATCGCACACCGATTGACGGCTCCACATTGATGAGGTTTATAGAAGCCAACATTTCATATTCAACATCTACCTATCCTCTTCTATCTTTTCTTTTTTCTTTTTATTTCATATTTAATTCTTTTATGAAGTATATATAAATATTTCAACGTTTAAATTCCATAGCCATGGGTATAAATAAATTAATAAACATATCCCTAATAACAATATTGACACCTATATAAATTATATAATAAAAGGTTCTACAGCTATTCCACTGGAGTAATAAAACCAGATCTAGAGTGCGATACGAGCGCACATGAAGATGTCCGGTCTAAAGCTACATTCTCCTAGTGACTTACCTTGATAAGCTCCTCGGCAGAAAGCTTGCGGAGGGTCTGAAGTCCCAGAAACACCTTCCGCCAGTTGCGGACAAGGTGTGAGGGCGTGGACATGGCAGCTCGCTTCAACGGCACTGTGTTCACAACACACTGAGCACTACACTGCGCTAACACTACCCTGTCAAGGCTATACTGCCTATATAGTTAGGGTGGCGGAGATTGACTATTGTACTTTAGCGTGTTGAATGTTTCGTCTTACATTGAAATAGGAATTCGATCGCTACCATTGATTGATTCATACATAACCTCATTCATAGTCAGTTTAAACTATTTGAATAATATAAAACTGCAAAACCATATTTTCATGAATTATATTAATTTCTTTTAATATAAACATTTATTTTTATATTAAAGGAATTTATTTTTTCACTCAGAAATTAATAGTTTAATCGCCTAATTAATAACTAGAGTATAACTTTGATGCGTTTTGATCTACGAAGCTCTCTTTCAATAACAGCACTGAAAATGTTTTCTTAGATTTAATAGATATATGCTTTAAAACAAAATTAGATTTTGTAAGTAAATGTATATAAAACAAAAAACTATTTTAAAATATAGAGATACTGTTAAAATATAAAAGTGATTACACTAAATCTCAGATTGTTGAACAAAACTATTTTTAAATATGATAAAGAGAATAAGTTAGTCCAGTAGTGTGGAGTTGTATAGGTAAATGCTGTCACAGACACCATGCTCATGTAAAATCGTAGAAGGTTATTGATTAGTCTTATTTCTTTTTTTTAAGAAATCCAATAAATCAAATACAGCTTTATGTTTTATAAGAATTCAGTAGAAATGCTTTGTTAATATGAAATATATCCAATATATCCAGGAAAATTATTAACATTCTCAAAAATAAAACAATAAAGATATATATTTAAACTGAAAATCCAGTAAATGATGTTTCCTTGTGGCAAATTTTAAATTAACCTTGTTATAGTAACTTACTGTTGAAATCGCTATAACGAAGAATCCCCTTTAGTTTGAGAACGTTGCAGACACAATTGGAAAACCGAAAATTTGAGATGATTGCTTGCACTTGTAACTTAGTTACTGGACTTGTTTCCTTTAAATGGGGTTTGGAATAAGTTGGATACTTGTATAGTCCACAGCCACACTAAGTTAATTTCCAATCGAACCGAGTTTCAAACAAATTCAATAAGTATATTAGATATCACTTTTATTCTTGACATATTGAAATACATATGTAATTGTGAGTCAAAACTCACTAGGCACAGCCGAAAACTATAATTCCCGATAAAATAAAATAAATCTCGAAAACATTATTTCTAACTACATATACTGTACTCATATCTTATAAGTATTGTGTATATTTTGTTTCAAGTGATTTTGCGTACAACAAATACGCACGTGACTATTTTGCGGAGATCTACGACATCGTATTTAGCACAATTTCTTATTGTAACAAACGCATAAACGTCAATTAAATATAAGTGACTTAAAATGTCTTAAGTTTACTACATTGCTTTTTGTTCATTTAAATATGTCTAGACGAATGTAAAAATAATCAGTTTTGGAATTTATGCTAAGCCATATTTTAAGATGAACACATAATTTTAAAGAGAGAATATTCTAACCTGAATCACACTGTTTCTATCTGTCACCAGAACACTAAATTTTGTTCAAATTTCTGCCCGCGAGTCGGGATTAAAATTCGGGGCGGTATACAAATAATTTACTATCGTACCAAAATTATTGCTACGTCACTTTAAAGTTTCCTTCACCTGACAGCATTGTGAGAATTATAAGTTATGTCACGAAGAGAGGAAAGACACACTATGACAATACTCGCTCCAGTTTTTATGTCTAATGTTATCATCAAAATCAAATCTTCTATATATATAAAAATGAATGTTTGTATGTTTGTCCTTTATGGAATCGTGAACTATTGGACCGATCATGATGAAAATTTGTACGTATATGTATTTTTCCACGGAGAAGGTTTATAAGCTATGCCCATCCCTTTCCCGATTCAGGATTCCGCCCCACTGGTTACAGAAATACCCATAAGAAATGCATTGCAGCAAACATATGTTAACGTCTTTTCAAATTTTTAATCAGCTGTTCTTTGTAAACATATATTACACTTATAGTTTTAAAGCATAGAGTAAGCTTAAGAGAAACGACAAATTTTGTTTAAACTGTTTTTGCAATCACTGTTAAACATAGACTTTACTATCCAGATAATACAATTCAAATTTGACGTAAAAATTCACCTTTAACTGCAATATTTATTTAATATAAACCATGCTCATGCTTGATCAGAAGAGTAATGCAGATATCATAATTACTATCTTACGTTGGCTACAAATATAAAGAATGTTATAAAATCAACCTTAGTTGTTTTTTTTGACAGAAGTATGGTTCTCAAAACTCCGTGTGTACATATTCTCTCGATCGAGACAACAAAGCAAGCTCAATCGTGGCATCGGAGATATAACTAATTTAATCTAAAATTTATTATAGTAAAAAAAAATTTACTAAGTAATATAAGGACTTCGGTTCTTAAGATTTGCGTGCGAAGCCGTGGGTAACAGCTAGATAGAGGCAGGAATATGGTACATACCTTCATAATACGCCCAAGAGGCTCACGATGGAACGACTATCAATTATCTCAGCAATGTTTAGAATGTGATAGAAAAAGAATAAGTGAATATAGTGTACTGTTTTCAACGGGAAATTGCGTGCGAAGCCGCGGGCAACTTTTGCAAAAAATTATTGAAATGCGCAGCAAAGCGCGCCGGGCCCGCTAGTAAAACAATATACAATTTTACTCTCAGATCAAAATAACCAAAGTTTTAACGTTGCCACAAACTAACTAATAAAACTAAAATAACTTGAGTTACATTAAATTATAGCTTGTTAACTTCTAAATTTGGTACGTTATACATATAACATTAAAGAAAAGTATCTACAAAAAACTTTTTCTATCGGTTAAAATGAAATAAGGTACCGATTTTGCGGTTTTCAACAAAATTGAAATTCTTAAAATTCATGACTGGGAAACATATCTTCCGATTAATACCAAACCTACAAGATAGGTACACATGTACTATTTTTGACAGTGAAATTTTTGAATGAAAAGTTATTACATTAATAATTTAACTTCTATTCTTCATTGAGTGAATACACAAATTCGGCAATGATCATGTATGGAGATCATTAGATGAAGTAATTATCTTGGGTGTGTAACTTTGTTAACTACTATTTAAATATTTAATTTTTAACAAATATTTAACTGACCATGTTTAAAAATGTTAGGCGGTAGACGCGTGCTTGCTTTAGCATCGATATACTAAAATAATAAACCCATCGATAGATTGACTCAGCAGTCTGGTGATTTGTAAAATGGCATAGATTGTTTTACATTTATTATGTATTTTTAGCTTGATGGTAAATTAAAATTTTCATATTATTATTTATGTAGAGAAGAAATAAGTAACTCTTTGCCGACCTAGACAATATTGAGAAAAAATACAATTACTAATAGTTTGTATAATGTACCTCCTCAGTGATTTATATAATAGTAATGCAATAAGAAGCAAGCGTTCTTATTTTGTAGTTTGGTTTTAATGTTTAATCTTTCTCCTCTTTCAAGCTTTAATTGCCGTATAAATAAACGCTATAGTAATACGTTGTCACGCTCCTTCTCAAAGAACGTGCTCTAGATCATTACACCTGTTTCAAGTCAGAATCATCAAACTAAACAACCAATCTTTCGACGATCGCGCATCGAGTAATATTCTATTGAACAAGCAGCACAATTACTATCAAAATGTCATACACTCTCGGGGACCAATCTATTAGTTTGCACAGTACCCGCGACTTATGAGAGTACACGATCGTGCATGGAGTAATATTCTTTTGAACAAGCAGCACAATTACTATCAAAACGTCATACACTCTCGGGGACCAATCTATTAGTTTGCACAGTACCCGCGACTTATGAGAGTACACGATCGTGCATGGAGTAATATTCTATTGAACAAGCAGCACAATTACTATCAAAACGTCATACACTCTCGGGGACCAATCTATTAGTTTGCACAGTACCCGCGACTTATGAGAGTACACGATCGTGCATCGAGTAATATTCTATTGAACAAGCAGCACAATTACTATCAAAACGTCATACACTCTCGGGGACCAATCTATTAGTTTGCACAGTACCCGCGACTTATGAGAGTACACGATCGTGCATCGAGTAATATTCTATTGAACAAGCAGCACAATTACTATCAAAACGTCATACACTCACGGGGACCAATTTACTCGTATTAGTTTGCACAATACCCGCGACTTATGAGATACAGTACTGGTCACCTTTCTGAAAGTTTATTTTTTAGTTTTATACCATTTTTTGTTTATGTTAGTAAATTTCATTCTACTATTTAAGTTGAGTTAAAAAAAATATACACGACTCATTATAGTGAAAGTGGCAATTTAAATTGCTTTCTTAAAAAGAAGAAAACTTATTTGATATTTTCATATAGAAATGAACAAAATATTTTGGCTTATCTCACATTCATAATAATTAATTATTATTTATAATTGCATATTTCTGCTATATATTGTTGCTTATAACAAACGACATACAGTGATTAGACAGAAAAAGATTGATTATTGTTCTTGAAACAAATATTTTCTTTAGTTTAAACGTTTGTCTGCTGGATATCCACTGAATATTTATCTATTAAATCGTTATGTGTACGGATATGTGTAACAAACTTTAATTTGGGGGACCACAGCGATTTTGATGGATTCTTAAATAAAGCAAATTTTTTCATTCAATTGTTGTAAATTGGTCAAAGTCAAGGATAAAATACCATTTAATTTCGAAAAAATGTAATTGACAATAATTTGATTACTGCAAATTCTGTGCAGGAGGTTGAAATCAATTCATTTGTCAAAGCGAATTTTCATCCATTCAATTTTTCTCTGACGCTCATCTGAACAGTTCAAAATCAAACACAATTGATTTTTGTTTGAGACAGCGTAAAGGTGTCTCAAACACCTTGTGTCTCAAATGACCTCCTGTCCTGGTGGATGACAACCTTTTAGTTTAGAACAATCTGACTCCATCAAATTCCTAGGGATTCCTAGATCGAGGTCTGACCTGGGACAGTCATGTTGAGAGTGTTTGTTCCAGAGTATTTTCTGACTTGTATGCATTGCGAAATCTGGCAAAACACTGTTCTCACGACATCCTGAGAATGGCTTATTGTGGCTATGGTGGCTATGTTTACCCCCGACTCTGTATATGGATTAGCACACCTGTGCACACCTCTGGGGCAGCTGTGCAAACAACAAACTGTGTTCTGTAAATCAAAGGGTACATTGGCTCAGAGAAGGAAAATTCACCAGTTTGAGACAGGAACAACTATCGCAGTCAGCTTATGGAACGGTAGCGTCTCCTCATTTGCCACCGCAGGTTGGTTTTAGGTTTATCAACAGGTTCCCTGAGGATATTAAAACATTGGCCGATCCTAATCAATTTAAATCTCGTCTTAAACGCCTATTAGTGTCTGGTGCTTTTTACACGGTGAGTGAGTTCATGGAGAGCCGCCTGGGAAATTAAAAACGAAGCAATTTTTAACAGGATCCGATAATGAAATTGCACGTTTGTCTGGATGAGGAACTTTTTGTATGTATGTATTTTGACTGTTTGTATACAAATATTATACTGTTAAAACTGCAATAAAGACTGAATTGATAGGATTTTGCTAGATCCTACAACTCTAATTAGATAGAATCCTCTGACTGACCCTCCAACTTTGGAGCTATCGTTAACTATTATAAATTTTAAAATTTAGCAATATATGTATATGACCATGTATGTACATATACACACATATATTGCTAATTTTTTAAATTTACAATAAACCCAGAGTTATGAATATATTAAGGAACTTTAGACCGGTGTTACTACTCTTTAGAAATCGGAGCTACCTTTTCCTCCTCCTTCGCAATGTTCTAATAATGTTCTCTAGTAGGGATATACAGTTCTCAATAAAACTAAACAATATTATATTATATGTTAATATAAGTTTTTATTTTATCAAAAACAGTAAAGGAAAACAATATTCCACAATTATACTACTTCCATTCCACGCTTCCGTCAGCACGAGTGCGGGGGGACAGCTGCTGGCAATCCAAGCGTGTTCACAGCCTGTCGTAACCCTTGATGTCGGTCATCATAATTCCTATAAACAATTTCTCTTTTTTCCATTTTCAAATTTAAAGCTCTTTTTTCAAATACAAATGATACGCGGTAAAAATTTTAATTTAAACCATTTTAAGAATTCTGTCTAATTGGTTAAACCTCTTTGGTAGTGTGGTTAGTATCTGTGCAGTATGAATTTATTAGTCTATTTCAAAGGTAATTAAAATTCAGAATTAATATGTTATGAATATTATTACTAACGGTTTGTTCACATAGGTAGTAAAAAATAACGGAGATTATAATGGTTGCGAATAAAAGTTCCAGTAATAAAATGCAAACGTCACACTGTTAGGGAAAATATTGGAGCAAGTAGAGCAAAGCGTTGCCCTTAGAGTTGATAAAATTGGGAATACAAGTTAGTAGAACTAGAGCACGTAACTACTAGCATTAGTGACGTCAGCAGTGCTGATTGACCCGACGATGTGTTGTCTGTGTGCAGTGGAAATAACACAACCTCGTGTTGGCAAATATCTACCACCGATTGAACACATCAGTGCTGCCAATCAAAGTGCGGGAGACGAGAGCCAATTAGCATCGTGTGCGTACACAACCTGTTATTCATGTGGTTTATGGTGAATTTCCTCTCTGAAAGAAGTCGATCCATAAGTTTATCTCGTACTTACTTCTTTTCTTGGACATGGACATTATAATAGCGTATAGAGTAAAAATGCCATAAGTGATAAATTTTTCATATATCATGTTTTTGAACTTGACACATTCAAAACCCAAATAATACAAACAAAATATATTAATCCAGTGTGAGCAAGCGAGATTAAAGATGGCGATTTTAAAGTAATATTTGAAAGATTAATTTTTATAAAAAAATTATTAAATATACCTATTAATATATCTATAAAATTAAGCTTAATCCTAGAATTTTCAATTAATTTTGTAGGGTTTAATTATATTTTTTTATATTTTACGTGTTAAATACATATCAAACTACTTTATACTACAGTACAACTGAAGAAAACCTGAAGAAATGAACAGAATAGAGAGATTCAATATGTAAACTATAAGATTTTACGAGTTATGCAAATTTATGTTTTCATTTACTACCACGTATGTAGTAGATGAATCAATCCTCTTTGGTAGTGTGGTTAGTATCTAAGCAGTATGAAATTATTTGTCTATTTACTACACTTCTATACTTCACACTACAATACAACTGAAGAAAACCTGAATAAATTAACAGAATAGAGAGTTTGAATGTGTAAACTATAAGATTTTACGAGTTATGCAAATTTATGTTTTCATTTACTACCACGTATGTAGTAGATGAATCAATCCTCTTTGGTAGTGTGGTTAGTATCTAAGCAGTATGAAATTATTTGTCTATTTAACTGCACTTCTATACTTCACACTACAATACAACTGAAGAAAACCTGAATAAATTAACAGAATAGAGGGTTTGAATGTGTAAACTATAAGATTTTACGAGTTATGCAAATTTATGTTTTCATTTACTACCACGTATGTAGTAGATGAATCAATCCTCTTTGGTAGTGTGGTTAGTATCTAAGCAGTATGAAATTATTTGTCTATTTACTGCACTTCTATACTTCACACTACAATACAACTGAAGAAAACCTGAATAAATTAACAGAATAGAGGGTTTGAATGTGTAAACTATAAGATTTTACGAGTTATGCAAATTTATGTTTTCATTTACTACCACGTATGTAGTAGATGAATCAATCCTCTTTGGTAGTGTGGTTAGTATCTAAGCAGTATGAAATTATTTGTCTATTTACTACACTTCTATACTTCACACTACAATACAACTGAAGAAAACCTGAATAAATTAACAGAATAGAGGGTTTGAATGTGTAAACTATAAGATTTTACGAGTTATGCAAATTTATGTTTTCATTTACTACCACGTATGTAGTAGATGAATCAATCCTCTTTGGTAGTGTGGTTAGTATCTAAGCAGTATGAAATTATTTGTCTATTTACTGCACTTCTATACTTCACACTACAGTACAACTGAAGAAAACCTGAATTTAACAGAATAGAGAGTTTGAATATGTAAACTATAAGATTTTACGAGTTATGCAAATGTATGCCTTAAATTACTACCACGTATGTAGTATAACAATATTTTATAGTAGTTCTAAGCAGTTAAATATAGCTGCGATTAATGATCTAAGAAATTTTTAAATTTCGTGACTGAGTTTAGCTAAACCCCGCAGAGCACACACCCCAAAGATCGATAGAAACATTTGGACCCGCGCCATTTTCAAATTGTGTCAGGGTCTTTCTGTCTGACCATGGTGGCGTTGCCACAGTAACGAGGTGCAATAATTGTTTCAACAATTAACTCCACACTTGCGGAATATGGAAATACAATCTGACCCATGTAGCTCCCGCAGCTCTGGTCCTCATTATATTCCACCTGACTCCCTAGAAAATCCCTAATCGTGATCTTCCTAAGCAGCATAGTATTAATGCCCAAATCGAGTAAGATGAGAAGATTAAATTATTGCCTACCTTTCAGGCAGCGGCTTCGCAATATTCTTGACAGTTTTAATCTAAATTTTCAGTGAACGTTATGAAAGTACTAACTACATTAATGAGCAGCCATCGATAACAAACTTACAAACATTCCGAATACCATCTGATCATTATTAGTCGAAGTTGTGAAGGGCTTTGAAGTCTATAAAATCTTAAACAGCTTAAAAAACATTTAAAAGCTGAAAAGGGATCATTTTGGAATTACGTGCGATTCTAGATGAACAGTTATTAAGAAATATGGTCATCAGGAATTCATAACTGCATGGTAAGATGGCTACTACATCTTAGTGTAGTAATACTGACGTTTTAGTACAACTATATAATTTGAAAACTCTATTTATTTCATTCATTACACTCCAAATAATTCTTACCCTTTATAGTACAATTTCATCAGAAAGTTAGATTCAAACAGACATTTTCTAGAGTATTTTTAAAAATCATTTGGTCGTGCAAGTTTCAGTGCTAAATATTAGTTTGGATTTTATAACGAATGAGAATCACCATCACAAAATAAAAATCCAGTGAATGTTTGCCTGAAGAACGTTTTATGAACTATTCATCAAAGTCGGCTGAACATTAGTTTTAGGGAGAAGAGATGCAAATGTTCGTACAAAATGACACATGTCGTATTCATTGAAAGATTGGCCTTAATGAAGACGGTTACTGCGACAATGTTACGATGATGAGACAGAAAGACTTACGTAAGGCGAAAATGGCAAGGAGCCAACTATTGATCTTTTGAGTACGTGGTTTTGCAAGGTTTAAGCTTTACAGTCACGAAACTAAAAACTTTCTCACATTATTACACAATTTGCACTTGTGAATAAATTATTTATTTCCTATACACTTATAAAATAGAATTAAATTAACAATGATAGGGAAAATACACTGACCTCTTTTACAAGTAGGGAGGTCAGCGAGAAAAAAATAAATAAAAAATCTAAAATGTATACAACAATTAACTTACAATGTACAGGTTTAAAACAAAATAAATGTCTATGTCTAGCTTCTTAAAACATATATATATATATGAGCTTCTGCAGCGTCCACAATCATTCTGCGAACCTAAATCAATTATTATAGTATGCTAATTTGCTTATGCTTCATGTAAGCACACGATTGACTCATAAATATTTTTACAATATGTTCGTATGATTAATTGTAATATTTTAGTTAACCGGTTAGAATAAAAATCATGTATTTTCATAAATATTTTTACAATATGTTCGTATGACTAATTGTAATATGTTAGTTAACCGGTTAGAATAAACATCATGTATTTTAAAGTTTTAAAATAAAGTGTAATCCGGAATAGATTAACACAAGATGTAAGTGTTTTTACTGATTTATAAAGCATGACCGTACAAATTTGCAAAGCTTAGATTGTAATATTGTAAATACATTCTAACCACAATTTGGGCATAGCTTGAGATACACTTGATTCGTCTGCAAGTCGCACACACTGTGACACACTGTATGTGTGAGTGCGACACTGTGAGGGACGTGAAGAAGATGTAACTTGACACGTCCACAAAGACGCTGCGAGTTGATGTATGGATGTTTTGTATACCGACGTCAACTCGAACAGTTTTTCATTTCCTTCTCCATTTCCACTCAATGAATGTCTACGACATGTTTCAGCGCGGACAATGAAATCTCCACTATCTCCATTAACAAGTTTGTAAAATATATTTAAGAAAATTGTACAGATTTGTTATAATACACTCATTAAGTTATACATTCCCAATATGATTTTTTGTGTCAAATTAATACAAGTTAACTCTTGTTTTTATGTCTAGCTTAATTTCTAATCAAACTCTATTTTCATCAAATTGAGACTGGTTTGTTTTCTTAATATGGACAAAAGAAACGCGCGGGGAGTTATCTTCTGTTCTTAAATCAGATCAAATTAGGAGCGGAATTTAACTTGTAAAACACTGCAAATTACATCTTTCAGTAGATGTGTTGTTATACAGTATAAAAAACAGTGAAGCATAGCTATATTTTAACCAATTTCTACGTTATTAATGACTAGAAATATAACTCAAATATTCGCAAATACATGAATTTTTTATAGCTTCAGTATTAGAAAAAGTCGATAATCTAAAAATACGATATTAAAAATCGATATTAAAAAATACAACGTGATCTGAAAAACGTGAATTTACGAAATATTCTGTCCACAATAAATGTGTTCTATTTGTTCACACGTCACTTGTTTTTTTTTTTTTTGTTTGTTTTTTTGTTGGATAGCTTTTAAAAAGAGCTAGAGACTTATAAATAGTTAAATAACTTATAAGATTAAAAATTAAATCTTCTGACCTCGTTAAAAGAATCTGATATACTTATTATTTTACGTTGGTTCAAAGCGTGTTAAGCATAACAATATGACCTGAAAAATACAGTTTGGTATTTTTGACCCTTTCAATTAACTCCCGCATCAGCCATCATCGTAATCAACAGGCCGTCGACTAATTTCTGTCTTAGGGAAATTGCTCGATCGAATTATGGAAAACTAAAATATGAGTGGTAGACTAACACAATGGGGTAGGTCTCGCATGTCGACTCGCAACTATATTGTACAACTCGAATAGTACACGTGTTCTATCAGGCAGCAGTAAAAAAGGTGTTGGAAATTAATTCAATATTATTTGTAAGGGTCAGGGAGGTTAGGAAGATTAAACCGGAATAACCCACACACTCTAGCATAGCCCTGGCCTTGCTTTGTTAATCTCTAGCACGTTGGCCCAGTGCCGACACTGCTCGAGACTGCCGGTAAATCTCTGCCAAGGGAGGAGACAGAGACAGACTGACCCTGCAGCCTGACGCACTGCTTGGCCTTCCAATTGTTCTTGTCTCTACATTTGTCGCAGAGACAAGAGAGTTTAATTATTAATACCTGCTGTATTAAAAGGACACGAGGATTTCTTCTAGAAATCCAACTTGTATCTCAATCTCTCCGAAAAGAATCATTGCATATTGCAAAGTCGTTTAGTATTTTAAAAATTTAAATAATTTAAAATTCTAAATTTAATTTTTTTCTACCTTTTTGTATACATATTCTACCTTTTTTTCTACATCACAAATAATACATTTTTATGATAAAAACTAATACAATATTGGAAACATAACGCATTGGTATGTTATGGTATCAATTATCGTAGTGGAATAGTTGATACTATAATTTTAAATATGACAAAATGCTTCAAATGTAATTGATGCAATTGTAATTGATATAATGATTTGTAATAGGAAATTTTCTGTAGTAGAATGGACAGAATAAGCTTCACCACTTGAATAAGCTATAATTGGAACTTGTACTTCTCACATAAACTGATTTACAAGTCATTGGTATTTATTTGTATTGTGTTTAGTCTATTATTTATAAAATATTTCATAAGTTCTTTAATTTACAGATGTATCTATACAGACATGGTGTTTCCCAAACATTTCACCAAACTTCTGGAGGTAATTAGTTATACCAAAATAGTTAAAAAGAACGTTCGTGTAAAATAGGCGGTTTTCAAATATATCCTAAAAAATAACTATGTGGTCTAAAAACTTTTTATGAAATATTCAGTTCATGATAAATTTGTTTATATGTATTTGATCATGTATTTTAAAACCCACCAAACACGTAAATACAAATTTATGGCAGTTTTCTTTTCCGTACATTTTTAGGCTTTGAGCTAAACATAAAGGAAATGGTTATAATATTTTAAAAATGGCAACTGTTTAAAAGTCTTTAAGTTAAATTGCATAAAAACCGAATTAACAGCAATTAATTTGCTTATTTTTTATTAATTGATTTTGTGTAATCAGACGTTTGGTGCAAAGTCCATAAAACACCCAGTATACGTGTGTACACAGTCGACTGTATAAAATACAGAAGAGAGCAGTGCTATGATTAGTTTTAATATTTGTAACGCTGACAACAGGAAATAGATACTACAGCCGTAGGAAATAATAGTTATAAATACTGATACATTAAAGAGTATTGAAAGGAGAAGAGATGCCAAAGGTCAAGATGAAGGCAGCGGATGTTTGGTCTAATAAGTAGACAGAATTAAACCACTGATTAATTGATTGATTATTTCTTTATTCTTACATTTGTACAGAGCCGATATTAGGGCCACGTGGCCCTTTCTTTCATTTATTATTATTGTACTCATCATAACTGGTGCAGTTCTGACTCGCCATGTTGCTTGATAGAACGCTTTTAGCTCTATCACGCTCTCTTCCATTCTGCTACACCTAACACTTAACGCAAAATGCATATTTGAACATATTAGTAGTCCATCACTTTTAGATCCACTAGTTTTTTTGGCCTAAAACTATGATTTATTAAATTTTTTAAAGACAAAACCTTTGAAGCGAAGCCTTAACTCGGGCCTGTCCAAAAGGTTCTTGTCTATGTATGTCTCCACATCCACACGTTATGTTGGGAACGGTTTAACGAACAGCGGAACAGTAAAGCGTAGTCGAAAGTAAGGAATTACCCCTCTAAAAGTAGTTTAGACCAGGAATAGATTACATGTGCCGGAAGAAGTCGCTTTTTCACCGGAGTAAGCTTCTGGGACCTAGTATGTAAAAAAATTCCTCCTTTATCAGAGCAACAAAGGAAACTCATCTATTGCTCTGGATGTAATAATTCATTCTAATTACAAGTGCTATAATGTTTTATATATATATATATATATATATACGGCGGAAGCCCTAAAATAAGCGCCAGTCGCACAAAATTATTTAACTACACGAAGAACTAACTTTGTGTAGTTAAATAATCTTGTTAAATAAGGTTTTACAGGAAGAATGGGCCTATTCAATTCTTTCTTCTTGTATCATTCTTTATTGATGTATTGCAGCTCTGTGCACATTTAAAAAGTGAGTGTGAAGATCAATGGCATTTCATAAACTCATTTCTTTTCCTAATCTGGACTAGAATAAACTTTTTAACATGCTGAGGATGAGGTCAAATTCTGGGTCTTCCTATACGTGAATTTAAAATTCCATTCTCATATAGAGCACGTTACTAGACGTCTATAATATGGAAATTTTGTCTTGAGACGTCTTAACATATTCTAAAACTCATGTGCTTCTGTCTGTATATTATGCCCTGTCCTATGTAGTCGTGATCTAGGGGCCTGAGAGTACACACACGAAGGCACCCCTCAATCTTCAAAATAAATTTGTCAGGATAATGGCAGGAATAGGTAAAAAAAACCCTGTATTCAATTATTTGTATAGTCCAAATCGCTCACCTTCCCTTCAGGATATATCCTGGAGTGCCAAAAACTTTTACTTATAAATGAACAAACACATTTTTCAAAACATTTACCTTTGACAACTGGGAAAATTAGAGTTTTAACGTACCGCCGCATACATCTGCCTTTTTCAAAAGCCACATCCTTTATTATTTATAATTTTTTTAAAATGTTCAATAACCTTCCAGGTACCTTGAGGAAAGAATGTAACGTCACCATTTTATTGAGAAATGCAAAAGTGTTTTTATTGAAACATATTTTTTATAGTATTAAGGATTTTTATAGTATTAAGAATGCTAATGCAATGTATTTTATTTTACAGCAATAAAGGTTTCATTTGATTTGATTTTACAAGTTGTCTACTGAGGTAATAGTCAATTTAATAAAACTAAATGATTGTATAACCATCCGGAATGATGCTGTATCGTTTTATTCAAATCACACTTTCCCAAAAAGTTTTGAAATTTTCATCAGATTCCAGTCAAAAATTGTAAATAACTGAATGATCACACACCTTGTTTAGTAAGTGAATGACACTTTTAATGGCATTATAAACTGCAATTGTGTGGACAAATTTTATCAATGGATGTAGAGTACTCATAGAATAAAAGTCGGTTGAATGAATAAAATATTGGATTGGATCAAATTTTCTGGGCTGAATTGGTTGGACAAGAAAAGTTAGCGAAACTTCGTGGGAGAGGGAAGTGCAGTACATATGACAGACTAACTTGAACTCTCAAAATAGGAAAAGGCCAATATGAAGCTATTTCCAATGCCGATCTCAGCATCAATATATACTTGTAGTGTTAATTTATCGCAGTTTAATTATCCGAAAGTCTAAAAAGTGTAATAGTAGTTCGTGATTTATATGTAACTTATTTTTAAATATTGCAGTGAATGTAAAAACTGATTTCCAAGGTTACCATACCTGTGAATGTTTAGATCCCTTCATCAAAATTCCAGTTTTTAAGTTCTTTTTTTATAAACAATGTTTGAATAAGGGATACCTCACATTTAAAAGTTTTAAATTTTAACTTTTTTACTAAATTGTAAAACTTTAAAAAGTCTCTAAAAGCCTTGTATGATAATGCAATTTTACTTATGATTAACATTTACACGGTCCCAGTCAGAAGCTATGTTATGTGTCTGATACGCGTTTACTGTCCAGCAAGATCAGGTTTTACGATTATGTTTAGAATGTTTCCATCGTAAAATGTTTAGAACCAGCGTGAAAAAGTTACTTATATATAGTACTTGAACTTTGATGGATATAATAATGTGATCAAGCAGAGCTTTCAGGAGCTGCGATGGATGAAGTATTTAATAGTAGCCAATCCTCCCACGTCTGTGAGTTAAGAAAATTATGCACGACCACAAAGTATTTGATATTAATGTTACCTTTACTGTTGCTCATCTTCATCTCCATTTATAGTAAAGCAGCGTAAAATACACACAATATCATTTTATAAAACTTAAATAACAAAGAAAATATATTTACAGTTGTGATCATTGTAAGAGTCTCTGTATTCTATGTAAATAATAAATACTAAATAGTAGTATTTTGCCTCTGTGCAACAACAAATAACTGCGTTCTCTTCAAATGTGAATAGTAAAGCAGTAGTAATCTCGATTACCAGACAAACCGAACGCTGGTTAGTCCTTTTTTGTAAGTGCTCTAGTTACGAGTTAAGTTTTGAGCCCCCTATTATAAAGGAAACCTATTTATTCAGCTGTTTTTACATTATTACTACTTGTTTCCTAAATTATAACACCCAATAATTGGAATGATATCCTAAACGTGCTGAAATGAGGAGTTACTGATTTTACTGTCATATTGCAGTCATGTGGCAGCTGTCATTAGGGCATACTCGTAAACTCGTAACGATGGAAAATGTCTGAAAACCTATAGACATTCCAATCAAATCCATCGAATATATTAAATTTAATAAAGTGGTATAACAGTTGCGTTTAGACTAATTTTATGAAGATTAACAACGTTTTTATCATAGCTAAACAAGGTGTGTCGTTCTGTGTTATATGTATTAATTTAAAATATCACGATTATATATTAAATACTTTAGTGGTCATAAATACTCGTATCACTAAAACTGACAAAACTTACCTAAAAAATTACGATTAAATTTAAAAATAATCAAAATCTCATTAGTGATAATTTATTATAGCATTTTATTACTTCAAATATGAGATTGGTTTACTCTATTTTATTTACTCTATTGCTTTTTCATACAGTTTAGATACATATATTAAATATTTCTTTTAATGAAAAACATGATGGCTGTTTTTATAGAGTAACATCACATTCTGTTAAGAAAAAGCTTTTAACGGTGGAAATAAAAACATTTATATTTAATTATATTTAATTGAATTATCAATGCACTTATGTAAACGGGGTTTCGTTTAAAGAATAAAATAAAAATACTATTTCGATATAGAAACATTCGTATAAGTTGGTAATAATATGTGTGATTTATATTTGTAAATGTTTTACTAACACTATATAAATTATCGGAATAGAATGGCCAAATAAATAAATGTTAAAATATTAATTTTAAAAATAGTCTGCTCGTCAAATAATTATTTGTTTAAATTTTCCTTAGTTCTTTGCAAGATACCTTGCAAGCGTGCATATCCTTAAAACACTGAATAAATATGAAAATTAACTTACAAATTTTAATTCACTAGCGTTCAGGTATTTTATAAAAGAGCTTATGCTTAAAATAAGATAAAATCCTTTGAAAAAATAAATCAACTGCAGTCATTTCACTTCACTAAATTCAAAAGTATTTTCTTTGTCTAATTTAACAAAGTATATTGCAGTGTTTTAATAGGATGTGTTGGATGCAATATTTCAACTATGTGGTTTCTCAAATAGACTGAATGTTTCTAGACGTTTTGTCAGCCATGTTGCTAACGACGGAAACACTGTTGGAAGGAAGCGTAACCTTTTATTATTGTTGTGCCAAATTAAAAATACGGTTGTAATAGGCTACTTTAAGAGAAGCTATTATTAAACAATAATTGTTAACGGTGAGACTTTTTGAAATGAAATAACGACATAACAACAAGAAATTATTGGAATCATTTAAACATTACAACCTAAATTGATAAACCTAATCATTTCATCACCAGGTATTTCTGACAAAAACAGTTATTTAAAAAAACCCTAAACTTTAAAAAAATATTTTATACAGCTATTGATGTAAAAGCTTAATTTATTTATGTTATAACATATTAATGTATAATGAGTACTGGCCAATTGCCCAAGTACTCGCTGTTAATCTTCAATAATATCAAAATTAGTTATCCTTATGTTTGATATCTTTGTGCGGTGCATAATGAAATATTGCTCGTAAATAATTATCAACGCTAATTTAAGTCAATTACATAATTTGTAGTTGTTTAATTTGCAGTTTGTTATTTTATATTCTGAGTGAAGCGACCCATCACGTAGCATTGTTTATAACCATATCGTAAACAGAAACCACGAGAAGCGCAAGATTGGGGGAAGAATGTGAATACCCACGCATGCCCACTGCTGTATATTTACGATACAGAAGTATTTTTCATTGTGTAGATAACAATACATGTATTAAATATTTCCTTAAAAAAACGCTGATATTCAGTTAAGCAATGTTCTTAACAATGGTAACGAAAGTAGATACATTTCTTACTCAACATATGAGATTGGTTTCTATATGCGTGTGTGTGTTCTCTGTTGTTTTTTTTTTATATAAAATTCGAATCTTCTAATGAATTTCAGTTCAAAATAACGATATTTTAAAATGGCACTTCTAAGAAGAAGCTTCCTCGATGCTATAAATATAAAAACTTTATTTTTTATCTTTAATTGCGAGTATATATACATTAACTTTATTCGTATTACCAGAAACAAAAGTGTTTTGTGAGTAAATTTATATGTATGCTATGATTAAAAACATACCAAATTTATAAAAATACACCTTGGTGCTCTTTTTTGTTCATTCTAATGCATGCTATAAAACGTCTTGATCTATAAACTTGAATTCCATTATACAGGGTGAGTCTAAAAGGACTTTACAACTTTGAAATTATATAGATATTTATTGACTTTACTTAAAGACTTAAAATACGTGTCATTTTGTAGCAAATTACTTCAAGTTTGCCTCCCGTAGTGCTATTGTACCAAGTTCCGCTACTGCGAGCGCCAGCTTCGTATTACTAAAATGGCTACTTTCACTGGAGTGGAGCGTGCTCGCTGTGTGTTATTGTTTCATGAAACTAACTCTGCTACAAGTGTTCAGCGTAGATTTCGCACAGAATACGAAAGAGACCCTCCAAGCAGGCCTTCTATTTACAGTTGGCACAAGAATTTTGTCGAGACAGGTTGTTGTGTTCGTCATGAGAAATCGCTAGGTCGCCCACAGGTTAGTGATGCTACTGTCGAACAGGTCAGAGAAACCTTTGCCCGTAGTTCTAAAAAATCAACGCGGCGTGCAGCTGTGGAGACTGGAATTCCACAAAAGACAGTTTGGCGAGTGCTGCGGAGACGTTTACACTTAAAACCAAACAGACTTACGATGGTACAACTATCACTGATTTAGATAAAGCTGCTCGTGGAGAATTCTGTGCTGTAATGTTGGATCGAATGGGGGAAGATGATACATTCCCGAACTCAATAATCTTCAGTGATGAGAGTACCTTTCATATCAGTGTTAAAGTGAACACCCATAACTGCAGAATCTGGGGGAACGAAAACCGGGACAATCCAAAAGTGAATGTGTTTTGTGCGATGAGTAAATTTAAAGTGCACGAGCCATTTTTCTTCATTGAGAGAACTGTAACTGGTATCATTTACCTTGGTATGTTGCAGAAATTTTTGATTCCTCACATTGATGAAGATGAACAACAGGATGCTCCTTTCTACTACCAGCAAGACGGAGCACCACCTCACTACCTAACAGATGTTAAGGATTTCCTAAACGGTCGTTTTCCAGGTCGCTGGATTGGGCGTTCAGGCCATGCACCACCTCGCTCCCCCGATTTGACTCCTATGGATTTTTTCTATGGGGTTTCATTAAAGATAAAGTGTATGTTCCACCTCTACCAGCCAGTCTTGCAGATCTAAGAAGAAGAATCACAGCTGCGGTTGCTGAAGTTACGCCAGATTTTCTAGAACGGGTGTGGCGAGAAATTAATTACCGATGGGATGTTTGCCGTATCATTAATGGAAGTCATGTTAAACCGAAATAAGAATATGAAAATAAACTTGAAGTAATTTGCTACAAAATGACACTTATATCAAGTCTGTAAGTAAAATCAATAAATATATATATAACTTCAAAGTTGTAAAGTCCTTTTAGACTCACCCTGTACATCCCATTTATATTTTACACCCTCGGCCTCAAGTGAATGATTGACAAGCGATCATGGATGCCAGTGTCAAGTTGTCAACTGAGAAGTGTTTATGAGACACACGTAAATATGTAAAATAGTCTATTGGGACAAATCTAGTGACCTTCACAAATAAAAATAATTTTGATAATTTTAAATCTCTAACTCGGCCTCAAGTGAATGATTGACAAGCGATCATGGATGCCAGTGTCAAGTTGTCAACTGAGAAGTGTTTATGAGACACACGTAAATATGTAAAATAGTCTATTGGGACAAATCTAGTGACCTTCACAAATAAAAATAATTTTGATAATTTTAAATCTCTAACTCGGCCTCAAGTGAATGATTGACAAGCGATCATGGATGCCAGTGTCAAGTTGTCAACTGAGAAGTGTTTATGAGACACACGTAAATATGTAAAATAGTCTATTGGGACAAATCTAGTGACCTTCACAAATAAAAAGAATTTTGATAATTTTAAATCTCTATCTCGGCTTCAAGTTCAACGTCTTTGACCGTTCGGCCATCGACACTCCCATGGTCCAAATAAATGGTCGTTTCTCAGTTGGTCTGGCTCCTGGAAATAACTAACAAGTAATACCTAAATGTAAAGGATTCGTTATTCTAGGGAGGTTTCTATCGATTCGCAGCTAGTTTTAATTCAGCGGGCGACCAAGTTAATTGTATTGGACATTTATTAGCTCTATCACGTGATTCCGACCTTGACTCAAAAAACTTAGCTAACTCTCAGTATTTTACAGGAAGGTCGAACTTCCCCCTGGAATTTATAGCATACTGTAACTTTTTTTTTTTTTTTTTTTTTTTTTTTTTTTCCTTTGGGATATTGGGGTGGATTCATAGATCCTCACATCCTGTTACATAATTTACCAAACATATTTTGAACCAATTAAAAACTGGTACAATCTCCATATAGCTCTTATCGCTTAAAAATTTATGGTAAAGAACTGCAGGTGATTGAAAGGAAAATTGGTTGCCAAAGATCAATTCCAACATACATTACAGACTGATCCTTTGATGTCGCATATAAAAGTCTCATTTAACGCGTTGACTGCGGCAAACGTCTTACGGCGCAAAGTCAGATTACGAGGAATGATCTCTCAGTATAGAGCCGCAGTGCAATACTAATATTTTTGAAACTAAATCAATGTTCGTGACTTTTAATTTGTGATCAGGCTTAATAAATTCTTTCTGAAATTTGAATATTTATTTTTTTTCTAGTTTTTTTTACAGAGTTATGTATCAATACCTATATTATAAATCTGTTTGGTTCCGTTTCCATCTACAGCGTGGATGGTCGGTGGATATCTGAATTTATTAGGGATGGGAAAGTGTGCAATTGTGCCAGGCAAACGCAAACTAAACTTTTATAGGTCCTATTCTGTCACAACTATGAGATCGGCAAATACCTGTCAATCGACCTTTCTATTAATTAAATTTGGATAAGTGCAATAGGCTTGTCTAATTTTAAGAAAGATTGATAAATTAAAAGTTCTCGTAGTCACAACTCCCCATATTATGTTTTTAATACGTGTCCATAAAAAGTTACTTATGGTTTGTGTAGTATTTACATTTGGCGGCATCTAAAACTACTCCCAAAGATTTAATATTTAAAATGATAACAAAGTCTGTGGCATGAGTTTTAATTGTTTTTATTTTGAATTCGCCGGTAAAAACCGTTGTTAGATATATCAATTCGCAAACAATTTGAAAAAATTAAATTTTCAAAACTTTATTATTATTATTAAAAGTTGTTATGATACATTATTCCTGGAATATAAAATTTTGCCTTGGCATAGTATCTAGTAACTAGATAAATGAACTAATAGACTCAGAATAAAACTAGTTAACAATTATGCATTACGTTTAAAATATTAAATCTAAATCCATTATGGTGGATTCAATAATGCAACAAAAGTTATAAAAAATCAACTGGAAATTTTAAATCAATATTCAGATTTTAAAATATTCTATATTTTATACATAATACAAATTCACTGAAAGTTACAGACACGGAAGATTCATTAAAATTATCGCAATTTGTCGTTTGTAATAACAATAGAAAAAGAACTGATTCTAACTGTAATGTCATAGCAAAGTTTATAACATCATTTGTAAACAAAATGCGGCGTAATACCCAGTAAACTAAAGCAATAAAGCTGAACATGGAATGCAAATAAAAGAAGCCAACATAATGCTGTATTCTAACGTGAGGTAAAATTGCGTAACGCAACTTTACTTATCAGCCACTTTAAAAATGTCACCACAGAGTATCCTTAAATCAAAGATTTTTGATCAAAATTCTTTTTACATTGTACTCTGCAAAAATACTTTACGTTTGATAAAATATGTATATTTTAAAAAGTCCATATTTATGTTTAAATTAAACACATATGACATTCAAAACGAGCAATGTTATATTTAAAATAGTATTGGTAAGTAATATTTGTAAAAGAGATTTAAGTGGAACAAAATCAATTCAATTTATTAATATAATCAATATAAAGACTAGACCGAAGTTTTGAATAAGCAACATAAGTTGCATTGGTTTTATAACACCTATAACATAATTAACTCGTAAATAAACGTTCTTTCCTAATTCTATTATTTTTATTTCGTGTAGTTATCCGCCTGTCTGTCCGTCATCTGCGGGACTCGATAGTAAGGTCCTAACGACTTAATATAATAAGATGAACCTATTTTTATAAACAAATATTTTTCGAAACATGTTTTATCTTTAAAAAACTGTCAGTTTCTTTAGATTTGGCTATAGTTTTTTTTTTCGATAAGTGACTTGAGTAAAGAAATCAAAGCCATCAGGATTAGCGATAGAGAATTTAGGAATCAGTATTTCTTTTAGGAATCTCTAGAAAAAAGAACGCGATTTATAATCTGTGCCATATCCACAATATTGTATTCCACGGAATACCTTTTATAATATGGGCAAATAACCTATCCTCCTTTTGTCAGAGCAATTTCTGACAAATCTACAGGTTTTTTATATACTGGCAGAAGATATGAGACATGACACGCCTAGTACTTGCGAGTCGCAGAAATTCACCAGCATAGGAAAGTTCGGATAACTAACACTGAGTTTCATAAATTTTATCAGTCACAGCTCTCAGAAGTAGTGTGGAATAAGCGCAAATAGACAGAGAATGGACGTTTCCTATAGATTTGATGACATAAAACACTAATATGGTCATGGTGTGCAAGAGCAAAGACGCTTTGGTGTTTATAAGGTAATTATCTCATGTTACTTTATTAAATTAAACTTATTTTTCCAGTATCCTGGACTCTCAGCATGTGCAAAGCCGAAGGTTGGTTTGAGAGACTTTGTACAAAACTTCACAACGGAGATCCAAACCGGAAAAAAACGTGAGAGCAGGTTGGCCAACTAAAGAAATCCTCAGTGTACATTGATCTGAGCTACAAACTATATCGTTTTCTACATTCTGTCTAAAACAAATTGGTGCAAAAAGGAAGGATTTATAGACACAGCTAAGTGACACTATGTTTGATATTATTGGAGACAAATGAAACATGCTTATTACATGAGACAAAAAAATTTGTCTATTTGTTAAAAATTTGTTAAAAAACTACCCCCCATAATTCGTTCAGATTCTAATCACTTAACATTTTCATAAATTATGATCAAGTTTTATTTCAGTCCACTACTTTCTTTCATACCACGAAAACCGAACATTATGGTAGAAGAGTGGTATGAACTACGGCAAATATTTACTAAGTATATTTTATCATAAAAAGTAATCATTCTCTTGTAAATATACACTTCAGTTCCCGAAACTAATATGGAATGTGCGGTAGTATCTTACAGTAAAACACTATTTTTAACTTAACAGAGGGCTGAGATCCCGGCTGTACATTACATGTGACTGTATATTTGAAAACTGAATCTTTTAATCCAAACTAACATTGAAAATCAAAATAATGTTCTACTCACACATGAGCTACAAAATATAAGTATTCCATGTATTGAAAATCCATCAGTTTTGGACTTTCTCTCGAGCGTTCAATATAAGAGTAGTTAAAAATTAACCTAAATTACAAGCTATGTTGGTAATAATATTTGGCATCTACCAATTCTATGCAGCTCTGAGTTATAATATTCAAAGCGTGCTTTTCAATTTCCTTACTTCTTAGCTATATTGTCTGATATAATCTATATATTTTTATACTTCATGTGCCTAAGAGTATATATTTCATGTTTTAAATGACAGACAACATTATCAATTTTTATCCGTACTAAAAAGTACAATGTCATTTATAGTCACATCAGTATTACTTCTGGTAACTCGAGTCTACGAACAGACTGCTTGACTATATGCAGGCTCATTTCTATATTATGTTTACATTTAAGAACTTTTAACTAATTGTACTATAATGGTTAGTGAATCTTATTTAAATACTTTATTTACTTATTAAGTTTTACAAAAACATTCGGTAGTTTTTTTTTTTTTTTTCAGAAACATAACAATGCTTTACTTTATTTCACTTCATTTCAATTGATTGTTTCAAAATTTTGAAATTCAAAGTTTAAAATTTGATTGTTACAAGATGAATACTTTAAAACCGGATAATTTCATGTTTTCTAAGTTATGGATGATAAAACCTATTTATGATAGGACGAAAATTATACATGAAGAAAGAAGTGCAAATATGATAGCAATAAATAGATAAGTATATTTTAGGAATAGAGAGGGATACTTATCAGATAAATTTTATATTCCTGATTTTTAATGTATCTGACGTAATATATAAGCATATATCATTGTCAAACTGCATTTAATTTTTGTTATCTTGCATTAATAAGAAATATTAAATCTTATGACAATTTCAATCCTACAAAAGCCAAATTGCAACAAATTTGATCATAGAATATGCACGTAGTCCTTCAAAAACACTTTTCCACGATGTATTATACAATTTTTCATTCATAAAACGAGGTATTTTTGCCAACGTAAAACGTTAAACTTCGAATGTTAAGTACGAAACATAGCAGACATGGCAGTAGTTGTAAATATACAGCTATTGTAATTGTAATGTGCTTAACAATTTTTTTAGTTAAAGTCAAACCAAACCTGAAATTATTGTACTTCCAAACTATTAGAATGGCCAAAAATTAAAAATCGGTCAAATAATTTACATCAAAATAACTGTTCCTGTGAATGAAAATATACACAAATCTTAGAACAACTATTTCATACTATTTAAGAATTTATGCAGAATACCTCTAACTAATTATTTTTTCGAATGATTTATGAACAAGTTTATTCTAAAATACATATGACGTTTTCATTTAGTCTTCTGATCATTTTTAAGTGTTATGAGATTTCAATAAACGTATTTAATTTGAAAAATAGGTTATAAAATAGTCCGAAGTTTAATTGAATGCTAAATATATAGTTTGTGTACGAAAACTCCGCTGTATCTACTATCTATGCTTGTATTTGTAAATTGGCTGCTGCCGTTGGAAAATAAATAAATAAATCTATAAATAAAAAACTCAAAATTAAAGCTGATTAGCTAAGATCATGATAAATTATATCTTAGTGAATATCGCTAAGAGACGGTTACATGAGAAATGTTAACCATTCCTACAAGTTTCAATTAATATACTGATACTTAAATAGTATAAAATAATACATTTTATATTCACTAAACTTCAGCATACTTTTTGGAAATTTACAGCACTATTAATCTAAAAATATATAATCTTAAGTACCAAAATGGAAGCTCAAATGAACGATTTTACTAAAAAAATAACAAAACTAAACAAAGTATTGCTGCTACACATTGGCAGTTACGTGCACACCATCATACGAGTACAGTATATTCAATGGGTTTAGTTGGATGGTCCGTTACCAAGTGAGATTAAACTATTCAGTTCTTATTGTCACTTCGTCGTTCTGGATTGTATAGTTTGTTAAACTGGAGCGACAAAATATTATAATACAATGTAAATATGCACAATGTAATTATAATTCAGTCCGTATTGTTCAGTAAACACGTGGGGTTGACAAAATCCGTTTGTCTTAAATTGTCTGTAACGAAGTAGTCTAAAACGGATCAGTTGCAATAAGTAGTGTAAGTAGTGTTTTCCATTGTAGTAAGATAAATAGAGTAGAAATATATTTATCTACTTGAACAATATATTACGCAGGAATTGTGAATAATCCTCTAGTTCGAAAATTTACATAGTTTCAACTTCATTCCAACTTACATTTATTAACAGAAAAATACTCAGCTTTAGGGAATTATCGTTTTAATACGAATTTCTTTTTCACCAATCAAGAATTTGGAGTTCTATATTTCACAGCTCTATTGCAATAATATTTTCATACTATTAGCATTTTTATGACAAAATAGAGATCTGATACATACTAGAAAGACTCTAAGAAGCTTAGTATTATTTCAACATGAATTATTATGTGTCTTGTGGTAAAGATTGCTATAATAAGTATTATAGTAAATAAGTGTTATAAGTAATAAGTAGCTCGAAGTAGACATGTTTTAAAAATATACCAGTTAAAATAATAATTTTAAGAATGAAAAATTATTAAGTAAGTGAATATAAAATTATATGTTAGATTGCTTATGTTAACGGAAGAATTTATGTTTTTAATTTTGATAAATCTATCAGGAATTGTATTGTTTTGTGTTTGGTTGCTTAAAGTACGCTTCAATAATATTTTATTTAAAAATAAAAATAATGTTCCCAAGCCCTGAATTTTAAAATTCGAAACAGGGTTACAAAAAGCTATATTTTTGGTTGTTGGTTCAAAATATACATCAAGACATTAATCCGAAGAATTTTTGAAAAGGGGGATAAACACTCTTCATGCAGGTATTTAAAATTATCACTAATCAGAAGCAATTTTGTAATCAACCTACAGCTTTTCAAATTTATGTTTTATAGCTACAAATTAGTCTACTGGAGAGAAGATCCTAAACTTTGATTGCATTATAAAATCACCTATTTCATAACCATAAAATACACACTACCAACTGCAATTAAAAGACATTTACCCTTTGATTGGAACATGCTGCTCGGTTTAATCTCTATCAGTATTGGTAAAATACAGTAAACTAAAGTTAGATTAGGGTAGGTTAGTGCAGTGTACCGACTCAGTGGCTACCTGAAGAGGGCGCTCGCGACCAACCAACGCGACTGGCACTTCCCGCCAAACGATGCCACCCCTCGGTCTCCCGCCCTTTTATCCCGCCCGTTCGTCGCCTAGCAACGCAGTTCGTTTACACGCCACGCGACCTTCTCGGGCATTCCTTCCTCGTAATGTGATTAAATTTCGTCTTGATTGAGCAATCCCCTATTAAATGGAGAGCTATACAACACGCAAAACGCCAATTTAATTTGCTTTGTCCGCTCCTGGATTACTGATTAAATGTTCAAAGAAAGCTAGCGCAACGCCATACGCAGATGACTAGTTTCTTTTTCTTACCTTTCTATGACTCACATTCAAAATAAAGTGAGAATGTTAGTTTGTTGATTAGATTAAAGTGTGCTATCAGTTACTCTTATATGAATTACCAAGAGATACATTGGATTATATTTTCAAATAATTTACAAGATTTTTAGTTTTTTTTAATGTTCACTTTATTCAAACTCGCTAAATAAGTGATTATAGATTAAATTCAATAATTTAAAGTCAGATTTTTGTCACATTCACTTACTTTCGTTTTAAATTGGAAGAGAAAGTTGAACAATGGAACTTTTATTTATTAGTTGATTTGGTTTATAAGTACAGCTGATAATTGATTATATTAAACAGCTGTTAATAATTTAAGCAACAATGTAACATTGTGATGATTTTTTTTACTAAAATTTTATTCATTCATGTCCATAAAATAGCAAGTTTGTTTACAATATTCGAGACTTTTGTTTTAGTTTTTTTTTTATTAATGATAATTTAAACTAAAAATTGAACAATTTACTGTAGTTGAATACACCAATATTTATTACATGTACGGATTAGCTGACGGGAATGATAGTGTAGCAAAAACATTGTAGAGCGTTTTTCTGCTAGACATCAACCAGATCGCAAGGTGTTTAGAGCAGTTCACCGTTGTCTCCGAGAAAGTGGCAGTGTTACCAAGAACTCGTGGAGATCAGGCCGACATAGCACTGTTCCGACACTTGCTTTTGAAGAAGCTATATTACAAGATATAGATAATAATCCGTCTACAAGTACAAGGGCCATAGCAAACCACATGAATGCAAATAAAAGTACCATTTTGGAGAACACTGCAGGAACAGTTATTGTATACTTTTAAAAATCGTAAGATACATGAATTACAACACGGAGATTATGCAAAAAGATTAGAATTTCCTCATAGGTGTTACATAAAGTGGTAGAATCTCTTCACAGATGAAACCAGTTTTACTTGTGAGAGAATATAAAATTTTGAAAATGACCATGTTTGGGCCCAAGAGAATCCACATGGAAAGGTTCAACGCTCTCACCAAGTTAAATTTTCAGTTAATGTATAGACTAGCATAATATATGACACCCTGATCGGCCCATACATTTTGCCAAATAAGTTGAATGGACAAACATATTTAGTTTTACTTCAAGATGTTTTGTCTATTGACCTTAATGGCTATTGGCAAGAATGTGGATCCATAAGAATATTGGATATATAAATTGGAATATAAGACCAATGGATCTCAAATTCACTTTACAAATGTAGTAAGGCAACACCTAAATATAGTTTATGAAAATCAATGGATCGGAAGCGGTGTCCCTGTTTCTTGGCCCCCAGATCTAGCACCATTCGATTTTTACACTTGAGGGCACATGAAACAATTAGTTTATTATTCCAGTTCATGGCTGCTGGACTTGGCTGCTCGAATTCTTGAAACTGGTGAACGATCCAGGGAAAAAATGTTTTTGAAAATGTCCGACATTCAGCTTTACAACGATTTAGACCTTGCAGCCAGCACAGGGAGGACATATTGAGCATTTACTACTAAATAATAATTAGAATAAGTTGCTTAGCATAATTATCAATTTGTAAGATTGACCTTACAAATATTTTAAAGATTTTCAATTTTTTTTGTAACGACTTATTGTACAAGTTTAAAAAAAGGATCAACAGTTTTGTATTCAAAAGGGCTATATTTTATGCACCGTATCATTATTTTTTACTAAAACTACCCTTTTTAAAAGTTATTAAGAGTTGAAAATTTTTAAGTAGCTGCCAAACTGTTTCAGTAAATGGCAATGTTTTGAGACTTTCATTTAACATGTAAACTAATAAGATACACAAACCTACACATTTTTAAATTAATATCTCAAACATAGATAACAAAATATTTTATAAAAAACTACAAAAAGACAGACAGACCGACAACCAAGCAAGATAGGACTATTCATTATATGACAAAAAATTATTTGTTTTGATTTATCGAATAACATGGTAAAAGTTTTGGGCAGTGAACCCTGTATATAAAGGAATAAACATTCAGTAAGCCACACCAAGTGCCACACAACAGACTTCGCTGAGATTACATGCACAATGTCTATGTATACGCGTAGACCTTATTTCATTCTGATCATTACGCTATATGCTTTATTTATGGCACATGTTAAAATATCTTATGATTGGACTCAGTTTTTGTTCCCTAGTCCGTGATTGTTGCTATCATTACGGCCCGTGGAAACTAACGTGCAATGTTCGATAACATTCAGCAAAATTCGTACTTTCATTAAATTCAATGTTGCTTACATAAAAGTGAAGCTTCATACAAATTTCTAGAATTTAGGGCATTTCGTTTTCAAGATATCGTGCAGATATATATATATACAAATAACCAGACACACGGAAATGCTCAATACTCAATTATCTCTGAGATGAGAGGAAAGTCCATTCAAATTCCCAATCCCCAATACCTATCAATACTCCAAGCGGAGAAATTCTTAACTAATGTTTGTTCACCATTAATCGCTTCGTGACATACCTCTAGCGTGTCATACATAACGATCTATAAAATGTACAAACTTAATTATGCTTTTTAAGGCTCTCTACAGTATAATGTCTTACAAAACACAAATCTCATAATATGAAATATAATTTAACCCCAGAAATGCTATTTCCCCCGTATTTAGCTGACGATGAATACATATTTCTCATGAACCACCAAAAAATATTGGATGGATTTTTACAAAACAAAGTATTTTTGTTTGTAACGATCACTAGACACTGTTCTTGTTTAAAATGCCTAACAATGCATAGATTTTAAGTTAGAATTAAAATTGTTGGAAAATAAACTCAACGATAATTACCAAACGATATTTCGGTTGTCAATACTGTTTGGAGAGGTCAAAGTAAAACATATCGATATTTATCATGATGAAGACCGCGAATTTAAAGGCTAAATTCTCATTAAATTTTTAGGAAGGTTACATTCCGTCTAGTAGTAGGATAACCACCAGGGAGGTCTCGAATTCCAGATCTGGTTTCTTATTGTAAAAATTGATCATAGATAATCCAAGTTAAGATTACGGATGATAATACTGGGGCCATGAATCTTCTGGCCATGGTCTCGTTTCTGTTATAGCTAGAGTACGTGGGTACAAATGAAAGATACTTATGGTTATTCTGATGGAGATTCTCATTTCAGCTAAAGGACAATGTGACGAAGCTCTGTCGTGGATGGTATTTCATAAACTAATTAAATGTTTCATTAGCCATTCATATAGATATTCAGCAACGCAGCCGTAAAAATTGATAACAATACAAAAGTCATTGATACAACAATGTTAGAAGCAGGCTTCGCTTTGGTTGCGAATTTTCAAATTTATAGCTCATTCGATCATCGATATTTTCTGCGGACAGATAGAAATACGCACCATCAAAGGCAAAACAGAAACAGACGCCTACTAAGTCATAGCATTCAATGGCGCTCAGCCATAGTTGGACATGCACCAGTACATACATACATATATATATATATATATATATTATATATATATATATTATATAATATAACACATCCTTGTGAATTTAGAAATGGAGTTCACTCAAATTTTAAAGTCATCATACAAAATCTTTCTCGAGTAAAGATACTCGAGAAAGAAAGAGTATCCACATAATGCATTCCCATTTTGCTCATTATATTAGGTTTAATAGCAGTGTTTACATAATACTTAACGGTGAGCTAAAGAGGGTACTACAACGCAAGAGTACTCTGAAATCAGATCTTGTCGCTGAGTTTTAACATTGACCTTTCACTTGTACTTTTTTCTCTAAGAACACAAATCGCATGTAGAAATCTCACATCGTCAGATTCAGTTTGTTTAGGCTACAAATGTATTTATTCTCCTTTTTCTTGTTGCCATCATAGTTACCTATAAAGACCAATGTAAATTTATTCGCTGACGTTTCATATAAATTCCATTGATTGAAATGCAACACCATGAAACTTAGTGCTGCTAAAATATATAAATGGAGATTCTTGCAAAATTTTAAAGTCTACTGGCCAGTTCGTTTTCGATATATTGTCCGGATAGACAGAAAGACAAGAAATACAATTTTCCAGTCCCACGGAGTAGTTTGCTAAAGTTCAGCCCATTGCTAGCGTATTGTCTCTTACTAACCACCGGCTCCAGAGCTTACCAGTTTGTCCCACCAGATAGTAGGATGACAACAATACACGCAATGCCCAATTGGATGATTGATCTCCGTGTATGTTTGAATAAGTGCTATAACTATTCCCGGGGAAGTTCTTGAATGTCTCATCATCTTATAATTACCGATATATTTAGATCTTTGTTAGACCGCATGTTTGCGTTGATAGAAATAACTTATTACCTCAAGAAATATATCCCTCGGTTCGTAAATGACAGAAATTACGATTTTCACAGAAAATGTTGTTTTTTTTCCTCCAACCAACAACAATTTGTGTTTATTTTTTATTTTACTTTGTTATACAAAAGTGAGTTGCCAGCCTTGGTGAAATTATACCGGTTGGATAGGGAGCTAAGTACTGTAATAAGCACATATTACTCGAAGAATAATAGTACTACTTGCAAATTAATTAGACTTCCTGATTACTCCACTGTTAGAGGCTATGAACATCTGACCCAATCTTAAGCGAGACATGCTTGGGTGCGGAAATAAAGATTTTACTCTTATTACATTCACTAATTTTGGGATTGCTTTGGGGAGTTCTTACGACAAGAGGTAAAGTGTCCTAAGTTCGATTCAACATATAGCAATGATGTAGTGCAAAGATGTTATTAGTCCTATAGCCACTTACTTAGCTCAAAAAATGTCCTTGTATTATATATCTAATTGTTGTCACACTCTAGGCAAACAAAAATGCAGAAATCTGATGCAAAAATTAAGAACTTCGTTACCCATTTCTTGGATTGTTTCCGGTAACTTGGAAAGTGTCGTCATTTATGGATTTCCAATATTGATTCTGGGGTATTTTGGAAATACTGTATATATATATATATATTGAATGTTATGTTATACGCATTAAAACAGTATAACACAAGCTATTGTAAATTCAGTTTCTTACGGGGTCATTACAGTCTCAGATATTTCACTTTGTAGTATGGATTTGTAGAATACTTAGTAGTGCGTTTGGTGTGTTTTAGGGATATTTAAAACTTTAGTCATGCATATTTTACAGTCAGTTTTACTTACATTTGGGTTTTATTCGGTTGACCGGTGAGTCCAAAAATATTATAACCTGCATTCAATATTTCAGTTTTAATAATTGGTGTTTAGTGTTTATTGAGTGTATGTTTTAGAATTAGTGTGCATGGAATATACACAAAATATGGCTGTTGTGGTTCCTGATTTATCTGTGTCTCAACGCTCTGGTATGTTTGGTTTACTTTAACCTGGATTTAGTTATGTATTAAGATAGTCATTCACCTGAGAAAGAGATCAGATTGCAGATCTCGGAAACGGATTGTTTACTGATTGTGTTGTATCACTAAAGATGAAAAATCGTGTTTCTTCCAATTTAATAACGATTTTCCTCTTATACCGGAAGTAGGTAGGATTTCCCTCTGGGCCACAACAGGATTCTAAATCCTACGTATGTATATTTTCCTAATCAGGACAAGGCAAACTCAACTATGGTACCGTAAGTGAATAAAACCGGCTGGAAAGAGGCACCTTTTAACCGAAGTATGATTCTCAATCCTTCGTATCTTTCTTTCGTATCCTCAATTCTTTCGTATCTCAATCTTTCTTCGTCGGGAGAACGAGACAAATTCTAATATGGCACTAGAAGAATCTTAGACTGGACATATAAGACAAGGGCTAGAAGTAAAAATTTTTCGGAAATAGGTTTCCTGTGCATAATAAGACCTGTGCATTTGTATTTTCATGATCGGAGTAACAAGGCAGATCCAGCTGTGACGTTGGAAACAACAAAATTTAAACCAGGAGTGCTCCTACACGTGTAAAACATGACATAAGAGTCAGATTAAACTCTGTTACTCTTAACCACTGTAATAATGTCTACCTGATCTACGCCTACTAAGTTTGAAAAATTCCGTAGGAATCCATCATATTACACGGATTTCGATTTTGCGTGCGAAGCCGTGGGTAACTGCTAGTAAATAAATAAAACTACAAAGTAATTGTGTAGAGAAAATATAATGTAAAATAGAGCTGTGGTGATAGTACGTTTAAAGTCAAAGAGCTTTGCAGCAAGTGACATTTTAAAAGTCTCAGAATTATTTCGTCCTGATTTTTTTAATTGTCCTCTATATGTCAAGTCTATATTGCGTAGATATTGTAAGAAGTTAGTTCATAACTGCAAAACTAGGCATATATCCCTTTAGTAATACAATGGCTAAAACAATATATTTTTTTTATCTACCTTCTTTGCGTCTCACATCATTTAATTACATTGGGCTATATAAAACAAGGATATCTTTTCTACCATTCAACAAAACTTGTTCACATATTTACCATAAAGAAATATTTTTTGCAGTGTGACTGGATATTTCACTTTGTCCAGATAAAGAGTCCTTTAAACTAGATAAGGAGTTTGGTCTGGTTTCCTTCAATGAATAATCAGCTTTATTCGACAACAATGTACATCAATTATACAACAACTAAACTTTTCGTTATATATATATACAGAGTATTTCGTGAGTGGAGGTTCAAACGTTGAGAGGTGATGAGGAAGGTCAATTTAAAAAAATTGTGTATATGGCTATATAAATTTTTGTAGTTTCATAGATATTAATTACACCATAATTATGCTTTGATACCGTGAAAACGTTTTCTAATCAGAAATAAAACTAAAACCACTGGTGTTTTTTTTTTTTGTGTGTGTGGTAATAGAATAAAAATCTTCAAAAATACAATACTTTGAAGCTATTTTAATATATTGTAACACAAAATATTTAAAACTTGTAATGTTCACTCATATTTAAATTGATACAATTCTAAAAACTGCATTTTCATAAAGTGACCCATTACTATAAAACGTCCTTATATGCTGTAATTTTGAGAATAAAAGCTATATATAACAAGTAAAAGTTTCTGAACATTTCGAATAAACAACATATTTTACTGTCATTGATAAAAAGGAAAGTTCTTTACTGTCCGCTTTATTATACTTCTGTTGTTTATATCAAAATTTCATATTGTTCAGTAGTAAGTAAAACAATCACACAAACTTTCGCAAAATAAAGCTTAGTTAGAAACCAAGTATTCAGCAGCTTACTGACCTGAATTATACTGAAGAAACTAATCTACTCCAATATATTAGCAAAATCAGAAAGTATTCATGTATATCATTTCATTTCCACATCAAAAGGTACTCTTGTGTTCTTGTCTCCATAAAACTTCTGAAAAGCCAACGGACATGTATATTCAGATTGTATTTTGAATACAATTTCAGTCCAGCAGCAACAAAAGTCTTTTCCCCGAATCGCTTCAATACAATAAATGAAGTCGGTTGGACGGCTGCACGTGGATCTGTGCAAATCTCAATTTGATTTGCGATGGAACATTTCCTGCTCAAGAGTTCAGAAATGTCATCTGTTGCGAACATCGTTGATTGAATTGGAGGAAATAATTTGGAATATGGAGTGCAGTTACCTTAAAATGAAGGAAGCGTGAATTTAATAAATTTTGTGTAATTCAACAAGTAAGAAACATGCTCCTGTAAATACCAACAGTTACATTTAACATTGCTATGTGAAATGCGAACTATACAGGGTGATTCATAAAAGGTGTGCAATATTTCAGGACTTGATACAGGTCATCAAAACAAGGAAAAAACTCCATTGCACATCGGTCCGGAAACGTACCGTTTACTGTCTGTCTGTCTGTGTTTTTCTTGTAAACCATCATAAATAAGAAACTACAAGAGATAACGAGTTGAAATTTGGTACACTTACTTTAGGTATCTTTTTCTAAAATGGAAACTTAATTTTGCTCATTTTGTTAGAAAGTGGTGGACAGATAAATTCTTTAATAATCATCATAACTTGTAGGGCTTTTATTTAAAATAAAAAACTTAAATGAAAAAAAATGTGCGCTATTTTCTTATAAAAACGACAATATCTTTTTTGCATCGATATTCATATTATTAACAAAAACTGTGAATTTTTTTGTAAACCTATTACAAGTCTTTTTGCAAAAAGGCTGCTGAGTCTAGACTGGGCAGTTATTATGAGTGGCCAGTGCATTCTAAAATTCAGAATACAAATCAAAATTTTTTTGAATAAACATAACAGATAAAAAACACCTTTACTGTATATTTGTAACATTCTTGTAACACCGGATCAGAAATATTAGGTTTTTAATCAGCTGCCAATTAGAGGTCTACTGTTTTAGTAATCAGCTGTTTTTAGCAATCAGCTGTTTTAGCAATCAGCTGTTTTTACAAGTTTTGTTGTAACAATGGTGTTTAATTATTTCAAATTGTCTCATAAGGATTTGCCTACAACATGGCCACCTTTAGTAAACAAGAGTATGCTGATATTGTTTTTGTTTATGGATTGTGTAACGGGAATTCACTTCAAGCTTGTGCTGAGTATGCAAGACGATATCCTAACAGGCGTCATCCATCAAGAGCAGTGTTTTCAAGAACTTTTCAACGTTTGTCAGACACAGGATCTACAGATAACCTCAAACATAACGCTGGTCGCATTCCACTTCACACGGTAGAGGAAGAAGAAGACGTAATTAAATATGGTTGATGATGATAAAACAATTAGCACACGTCGTGTGGCTACACGTTTAGGAATGTCACAAAGTTTTGTTTGGAAGACTTTAAAGCGAGAGGAAATGTACCCATGTCATGTACAAACTGTACAAGCGTTGCAACCTGGTAATAGTGTGAGGAGGGTTGTATTTTGTGAATGGTTGTTAAATGAAGTAGAAAACAACCAAAACTTCATCTCTAGTGTAATGTGGACGGATGAATCACATTTCAGTAGGGATGGGATAAACAATTTCCATAACACCCATATCTGGTCAATAAACAATCCATCATGAACTAGACAAAGGCGTTTTCAACAAAGATTTGGTTACAATGTCTGGGCATCTATTTACAATGGACGCCTTTACATGCAAGCTCTGGGTAATGTACCTCTCAAATGGTGTCATCATATCTAAACTTACTCCAAACAACAGTTGAAAGACATTCTAGATGAAATTCCTCTTGGTGATCGCCGCACACTGTGGTATCAACTAGATGGTGCACCACCTCACAACGCTAGGATTGTGACAGATCACCTAAATGCTGAGTTTCCTAATAGGTGGATAGGAACGCTGGACCCGTGAACTGGCCACCAAGGTCTCCCGACCTAAATCCATTGGACTTCTACTTATGGGGGCACATAAAGCAGTGTGTTTATTCCCAACAGATTAACAACCGAGATCAGTTGATGGGACTAGTAGAGGCAGCATGTAATATGGTACGCAATGACAAGAATGTATTGCCACGAGTCTACCAGTCCCCTCATACGCAGATGTCAAGCCTGCATTAAAGCAAGAGGAGGCCATTTTGAACATCTTCTCTAAATATGAGTTATTGTTTGTTATTTTATCTTCTCAATTTGTTACTATTTGTTATATGTGAAAGTTAATTAAAAAATGTAAATTAAACATTTTTATTTCAATGCTAAATTGTGTAACTTGTAATAGGTTTAAACAAAAAATCACAGTTTTGTTAATAATTTGAATATTGAAACTTATTCTGAAGACAAACAGCGCACATATTTTGCATTTAAAAGTTTTATTTTAAATAAAATCCCTTAAAGTTATGATTATTTAAAGAATTTATCTGTCCACCATTTTCTAACAAAATGAGCAAAATTAAGTTTCCATTTTAGAAAAAGATACCTAAAGTAAGTGTACCAAATTTCAACTCGTTATCTCTTGTAGTTTCTTATTTATGACGGTTTACAAGAAAAGCACAAACAGACAGACAGACAGTAAACGGTACGTTTCCGGACCGATGTGCAATGGAGTTTTTTCCTTGTTTTTGATGACCTGTATCAAGTCCTGAAAATATTGCACACCTTTTATGAATCACCCTGTATAGCATATTAAATTGTAAATGTTTATCTCATATCGATATGAGATAAAACGCATATCAAACGTGTTCACTCATAACGTTTTAAGTTATGCACTTAGAGCGATGATCATATTGACAGTCTTGTTTTTATATTATTTATAACCATCCCGTCATATATTCTAAATGAAGATTTACCATATAAGGAAATAGTAAAACTACCCTACTTTATTACGTAAGGTAGATTGAATTCGACACTCAAAAGGAAAGTAGATTTCATAGTGTAATTTAAAACTATTAGAAAACAAGTAAATATCGTTTTTAATTTGTAGCGTGAAGAATAGTTCATGTCTTACTATAATACATTTAAATAAATAATGTATTTAAACTTTATGGTGAGATGAACAAATGGTTAGACTGATTATCAGATTAATTAGTAAAACACGCTCAATAAAACAACCAGGTGGGTTAATTAGTATACTAATCGTTTAAATGACGGAGTTTCCGGAAGAAGTGTTTGCATTTTTTCCGATCATGACTCTAAGAATCCATAACTGCTATAACTATAATCCGATATATTCATATTATATGAATGTGTGGGCTTATGCAGTATAACGCAAGTTTGTGAACTGGAATAATTACAAACATATCCAGACCAAACTTACAAAGGCAACAACACGCAAACAACTTGGCAGAATTCATTAGTCAGTCATAATAAAAAAGACTCAAGATGGATTTAAGGTGGATATTCGCATTCGGAGCAAACGTTTTTACTCGACTATTCCTCGACAAAGACATTTCTAAAATATATTGGGTTACTTATACAATTTAATACACAACTGTTGTATTGTCGCTTTTTCGATATCTCATAAGGTCCTAAGACGGTGGTCATTCAAAGTTTTGAAAAGGAATAGTTATGTATAAGTTATAGGGCCAAGAAAAGTGTTTTAGAATCATCAGATCATTTACAATAATGTTTGTTCTGACGTGTTCTTTTTAATGTGTAAGATTCCAGACAGCGAGCCTTACAATTTTTAAGTAGTACACATTACGGGAATAATTATTTATGAACACGATACACACCGTAGTTTTTATACATTGCGACTAAACGTGGTACAGAGGTATACATAGCTTGGTTGAGTTTGTTAGCCAGTCTTAACCAATAAAACGTTTTAAGGGAACTATATTATTATATTCCCCTTAAAATACCAACAGTGTGACATTTACAGGATTTTAATTGTCAGGTACCTTGTCTATAAATGATATCACCAAATGTGGCGAGTGGCTTATATAAATGATTGACAGTGGTAAAATTCTTCAGTTCGGTATTTGCTTCAAATCATAATGGTGAGTTGCTCTAAATGACTTCCATTAAAATAGCAGTATCCTCGTTCCTTCTTTGCTAAAAGGTCTGAATTAACTACAACTGTAGTTAAGAAATACATTTTTAATCTCACAATTTGCAGTATTAAGGATCTATTTTAATACGAACGTTTCGTTGAACCTGTGTTTAGAATTTACGTAATAAAAATAACCCTAAAATTATGAGGAAGTAATATCCTTCGAATGATGTTATAATTTAAAAACGCTGCATTCATACTTTTCTCAATTTCGTTTCTTAACTTTCTAAGTATAACAGACTCAATGGTATGGGCTGTTTGGTGATGGAGAAGGTCGTGTGAGCAACTTTTTGTTTCAACATCCTTCTAACTACCTTGCCTCGTACTTCCTTGACAGTAGTAGATACACTGCGTGTTATTTTTGCTGTAGAGATTTTAAAATTTCCTTGCTATATTCACTTTGAGTCCATCTGTATAAAACTATTCAAGGTAAAATCTGATCTATGATGAATAAGAGAAACGTGGACATCAAAAGATCTACTTGAACGAAGATTCTACGAGACTTATATACACTTCTACAAGTAATATACACTTCATATTCTGATCTGAAATACTAGTGGTAATGTAGAATATCTCGTTATTACCAGGATATATATAAATTATTTTAGTTAAAAGGCGACAAGAACTTTTCATGTCATTTTACAAGAGTAAACCCTTAATAACAATCTAATGGTCCAGTACGACAATTGTGTTGAAAACACTTACCCTAAGAATGCGGTATGGACTGTCAGTGAGTAGGCAGACCTCGCCCTCCACTCGGCCCACTCCCTGGGGTAGCAGAGGTACCACGGCAGCCTTCTCCTCCCCAACCATGATGTGCATCTCCGTGCTTCCCTTCCCCTTGTCCCACGGTGGCTTGCACTCACACTATAACAAGAACACAAATTATTGCTACTGAAATGTATCAAGTTTACTGTCAATTCAGTATACAGTATGTCAATTGTGCTATAGTATACCATTTAAAACATTTTTATGGTCACTTATTTATTACGTTGATTTAAAAAAAAACATACAATTTGTTTATGAGAAATCCATGTTGGATTGAAAAGCAGAGTAAGTGCCACCGACAGTTAAAAACAAAAACAAAATCGGAAGTGTTAAGCAAAAAGGGAAAATGTCCTATAAATGGGGAAAATATTCTAACTCAAGCACAAACTATTATCTGTCATCTTTAAAAGTTAAATGTCAGTTTTTGCCCGTTTGTGTGTAATACGAAGATGATCGATTGAAGAAATATGTTTTGTCATACACTTACTAGATTGTTCTTTTAGCATCTTTACTTTCCAGTGTTTGTCAGTTCCATCATCAATGAAACAGGACCCAGCCTGAGCAGCTGTGATGCTGCCAATTTGTGACAATGACTTTGCCTGAGGAAAACACTAGCAAATTTGAAACATAAATTCATTCCCGTTTGCACAATTCCCTTTCAGTGATGCGGTTAAACTTTAAAACAACACTGCTGAACAAGAAACCGTAGACTTTTACTTCTTCAGCAGGATGATCCTTGAGGCCTGGAAGTCCTTGTACACTTAGAAATAGAGAAATTCTTTAAGTAATTAAAGCTAATTGAAAATCATTGACAAAGTGAATTCTTCAGAAAGAATGTATATATTCTGAAAAAATTGCCATTTTAAGATTTGAAGTCCGGGTAAATATGCCATATATCCTGTTCGTAAGGTTCAATCAAAACGAAAATTCAAAATTCACACATAATTCGTTCTAAAAATTCTCACGAGTTATTCAAATTTGCATCGTTCAACTTTTTACACACATTAGAATCTATAATATACATTACCTCACGTTCATTGTTGACTCTGTCAGTATGAGAGTTGATCCATCCCAGCACCTGGGCACTGCATAGCCACTTATTGTTTGCCGGCATTCTGAAAAAAAAACCGTGTGCACCGTAAGAAATTTGTTCGTTGGTTCTAATTATTTTACAACACTCACAGACACAAAAACGTATGTTCCCTTAATAAAAATATCCTGTTTATTGTGATCAATACGTTATTACAAAGAGATGATTCAACAACCCCTATTGGGCCTCTGAGAGGAGCAATCAGGCTAGCTATGGCTTCCTCACTGTCGCAACAACAATCCCGCTCTGCTAATTGTGTGAGGAATATTTTCCAGACACTGGAGCATTTAGGCTTTCATCAATGCTCTCAGTGTAGCAAGAAAACAAACAAGAATATCATATAAATAAACATGGATGGTGGTCTACTGAACCAGGCCTAACCATCAAATAATAATAATATCGGCTGACAAGAAAAATATATATTAAAAACCTACTTCTTTAGATTCTCCTTTTACATGTATAATTCCTTTAACATAATTCAAATAATTTTCTTTAAATAAGTGTGTAGTAATATATAGTATTACAGTTTACAAATGTATTCAACCGCTGCAAGTGTTCTAATAAAAAACAGATAGAAAATTATGTTTCAATCGTTGTATGATTTTAACTGCACAATTGTATAGAAGTTGTCAGTTTAATATATTCTTCACTTTTTAATTATTGTTAATGCTGTATTCAGTTTTTAACTCTAGAATGGAATTCCAGACTTCAGTGTAATCATACTGAAAAAAGACAAATTTATAGAAATGTCGATATTTGTATTTGAAGACCGATAGGATTTGTTAATTATTTATTTACATACTAGCCTTAATGAACAAAAGAAAACGGCCAAAAACTAAATTGGAAAAGTAATATAAACCTAAGGCCACCAATCTTGTTCAAAATCGGAGCTGCAACGTAGGAAATGGCCTGACGCTTTTCCGTAATCTGCCAGTGGTGGCTGCATTTAATTACAATACAAATAGGCTAAAATTACATGAATAGTACACATGATATTTAAAACTGAAGTTTTAACACGAGCGAAGGCTTGTAATATCAAATACCTTTAAAAAGTATCTTTCGTATATGCGTTTTAGGTATTAAAAAAATATAATATTTAAATTTAGGTAGGGGCACCTACCTTAGCTTTACAGCTAATGTTTCAGCTGCAAGGCTAAGGCCTTTTGAAGGATCTCAGCAAAAGGACTAACTGGCGTCTTGAAGCCTCCAAATTTATCGAGCACTGGAACTAACGCAACCTAACATCTAACAACACTCGGTCATTGTATGACCCACCTCCATTCTGTTGGAATCATCTGGCCTGTAGATTCAGTCATCAATACGAGCTGTAAGACGCGGAACCGTAGGAATGAGTTATCTACAACCGGGGAGTGGTCTCGGCCTACAATTCCGTTGCAACGGAACACTATGTTAATTTTCTTCGCAGTTTGGAAGAGGGATGATTATATCTCAGTTATTATACATTGTAAAGCAATACGAAATATGTTTATAATTCTCGGTAATTTACAATAACGTTAATGCTTACGTTTATTTACATCTCGAAAAATTTCTAGATAGTTGCCGCACAGCAGATAGTTTTCAGCAGTATCCAACGTTGCCGAAATAATTGTGAACAAGGATAAGAAACGTAATTTTAATAGATTCATATTAGACTTGGTACAGAGATAGTATTTAGACATGAATTCTTTAGCTAGTCTAAAAACAAAATAGTCCAATAAAATGTTACAAGATGGTGGCCATTCGTATTTGTGCAAAGTTAATTTTCAGTATAGACCCAAAATAACAAATTTAAAATATATATTTTAGTAGGTATTTCAAATTATCAGGTAATTAATTATGAACAACTTTTATTATTGCACTTCTATCTATATGTCTTAAGGTTTCCATATGGCGGCTGTTAATGTTTGGGAAAGAAAAAAAATAATACCCAAAGTTATTATGCATTCTAGAGAACAACAAAAAAGCGTTTCGTCATTATCAGGTCCATTACAAAAATATTTGTTCTTGCGTAGATGTTTGATACCTGATAAGGTTTTCTGATAGTAATTGTACAGTGCTTCGAGTACAATTGTGTAAATAATGGTGAACACTTTATTCCAATTAGCCGTTTAAAACTAAATTTGGCATTAAGACAATTAGTAGTTATACATTGCTTAAATAAGTTCGTTAGTTAGTCTCAAAGAATAAAAGGCCAAATATGGTGGCCATTCAAGTTGTGTTATTTTATGCCTGGAAATTTATTACATAAATCATAATATAACTTTTGTTATGAATTTATTAAGTAACTTCAAGCTAGTTATTCCTTATAATATTTTATAACTCTTACTGGTTTTAAGACGGCAGCCGGTTAAAAAAATTTAGAAATATACAATTGACTCATGATTAGTGACGTTTACATACATCATTTAGTATTTATTGTAATAAATCAAGTCCACGTTTTTATAAACAAACTTATATGTTTGTAATGATTTTTATCTTGTAAGGTGTATAAATTCAAGTTTAACAACTCTCTTTAAAATCATTATATTTTCATACTAAAGTAAAGTACTTTTTATTTTCCATACGTTTATAAAAATATTTACAAATTGACACAACCTGCAAAGTATTGTCTGTCGTAGAAATTTTGTTAGATGAAGCATATTATGATATAGAATGGTATCTTATTAAAGACACTCATTTAGTCCAAAAGTAAACCATTTTCCTTATAAAAAATTATTTTATTGCAGTCTAAATCTGAAAATTGCCCAGTTCTTCATGATGCCGATTTTAAATATGAATATTTAAGATTAATTTAGGCTCAAAGTCCATTAGCTCATGGTTAATGGAAGTCAATCTTTCCTTTCTTAATGTAAAGTACTTGTTCTTCTCTTTATAGTTTAAGTTAAATTTAATGACCCTTACATTCTTTACGGTAATAAAAACACTTGATTTGTAAGTCTAAATGAATAAAAATTTTACAAGCTTATAAAAAATACAGTTTTGGTTGTGAAATTATAGTCCCGGTTAATTTGTCTGGTACAAATTTTGGATGAATGTAAACAATGCCTACAGGATATTCTGTTTGAGCATTGTTTACATAGTAATTTTCGGATAGTAATTGTACAGTGTTTCGAGTACAATTGTGTAAATAATGGTGAACACTTTATTCCAATTAGCCGTTTAAAACTAAATTTGGCACTAAGACAATTAGTAGTTATACATTGCTTGAATAAGTTCGTTAGTTAGTCTCAAAGAATAAAAGGCTTAAATATGGTGGCCATTCAAGTTGTGTTATTTTTATGCCTGGAATTAACAATCTTCGCATCCACAAGCTTATAAAATACACAGTGGTTTAGTTATGAAATTATAGTGCCGGTTAATTTGTCTGGTTTAATTTTTGGATGAATGTAAACAATGCCTACAGGATATTCTGTTTGAGCATTTGTCTTCGCATCCACAAGCTTATAAAATATACAGTGGTTTAGTTATGAAATCATAGTGCCGATTAATTTGTCTGGTTTAATTTTTGGATGAATGTAAACAATGCCTGAAGGAGATTCTATTAAATTTGAGCGTTTGTCTTCGCATCCACAAGCTTATCTATATATATAAAAGAAAGTCGTGTTAGTTACACTATTTATAAGTCAAGAACGGCTGATCCGATTTGGCTGAAAATTGGTAGGGAGGTAGCTAAGAACTGGGAGAAACACATAGGATACTTTTTATCCCGTTCCCGATTCAGGATTCCGCCCCACTGGTCTCTAAAAGTTACGGAAATACCCGTAAGAAATGCATTGCAGCAAACATATGTTATTAAGTGAAAGAGCCTGTTCAAATTTAATCAGCTGTTCTTTGTAAACATATATAATGCGACAAAAGAAATATATGTTTATATCATTTAATTACGATTTTAAATTTCTTTACACTTATAGTTTGAAAGCATAAAGTAAGCTTAAGAGAAACAGCAAATTTTGTTTCAACTGTTTCTGCAATCACTGTTAAACATAGACTTTACTATCCAGATAATACAATTCAAATTTGACGTAAAAGTTCACCTTTAACTGCAATATTTATCTAATATAAACCATGCTCGTGCTTGATCAGAAGAGCAATGCAGATATCAAAATTACTATCTTACGTTGGCTACAAATATAAAGAATGTTATAAAACCAACCTTAGTTGTTGTTGTTGTTTTTTTTTTTTTTTTTTTTTTTTTTTTTTTTTTTTTTTTTTTTTTTTTTTTTTTTTTTTTTTTGACAGAAGTATGGTTCTCAAAACTCCGTGTGTACATATTCTCTCAATCGAGACAACAAAGCAAGCTCAATCATGGCATCGGAGATATAACTAATTTGATCCAGAAGTGATACACGCGCAAAGCCTAAAATAAAAACCATACGCAATTTCGCTTAACATCTGAAGCTCATAATCATTAAACTGTAATAATATGTACCTGAAATATGCCTATTTTCGTTTCAAAATTACATTGAGCGCCATCATGTATTACATTGTATGTGCGCTAATGAATTCTGACTTTTTGACTCCTGTCCACGATGGTCTAATATAGTTCAATTGTATACAAAAATCTCTATGATATTGGAGAAAAATTCCAGTTATTTCACAGGTGCATATTGAGACTGTTTTAAAATTTAAATCTTAAATAGATCATGAGCTTGGAGTATCTTTCAGTGACTATCATTTATCTCAGAAGGGTAATAACGACGTTCAAAAGAAATATGCCTCCTATGTCCCAATTTTTCTGTTGGAAATCGTGTGCGAAGCCGTGGGTATTTGGTTGTAATTGGTATTTTATTGAAAATGAAGAGTTTTCGTTATAAAATACTACGAATTTATTGACAAACTAGCTGTTACCCGCAGCCAATCGCGCATAATTGCTTTTACTAAGTAATATAAGGACTTCGGTTCTTAAGATTTGCGTGCGAAGCCGTGGGTAACAGCTAGTCTATATATATAAAAGAAAGTCGTGTTAGTTACACTATTTATAAGTCAAGAACGGCTGAACCGATTTGGCTGAAAATTTGGTAGGGAGGTAGCTAAGAACTGGGAGAAAGACATAGGATACTTTTTATCCCGTTCCCGATTCAGGATTCCGCCCCACTGGTCTCTAAAAGTTACAGAAATACCCGTAAGAAATGCATTGCAGCAAACATATGTTATTAAGTGAAAGAGCCTTTTTAAATTTAATCAGCTGTTCTTTGTAAACATATATAATGCGACAAAAGAAATATATGTTTATATCATTTAATTACTATTTTAAATTTCTTTACACTTATAGTTTGAAAGCATAGAGTAAAAAAACTATATCTTGAAAAAAACAATTGCCTGAATTCCAAAATGTAAACAAACAACTGTAAATTTGATTGACACTATGATAGCTGCCTGTGTCATTTTTCTGGGTTACTCAGTCAAACAAAATGAAATCATGGCTACTGACATATAGATTGTCCTTTCAGTTTTACTTAATAATCAGTCAATCATGAAGTGATTTTTTTTTACCTTTGCAATAATCTGTTGGTTTTTAAAAAAGACAAACAACTTATTACTTCGATTGCTTTCGGTTCGGATAACTTTGTTTCGCACGAAATTAAACGATTTGCGAGTGTTTGTGAACATTGAGAGGATTATTATAAAGATGCCGCGACCCAGAAGATCAAATCTGTCTCAACAAAGCCGTAATGCAAGAAGGCTTCGTAACGTTGTGAACAATTCTACTGAAGAAGAAAGTGAAATCGGACGACAAGAGCGTCGTGTTGGTATGGCCCGACTTCGTGCTTCTCAATCTCAAGAGCAAAGAGAGGAAGCCTGTGAAACAGCTCGCTTGGCTATGCGAAATCGGCGAGCTAATCGTACTGACCAACAACTAGATCAAGTTCGACACGCAAGAAGGAATACATCAGCTGTTGATTTGAATAGAGCATAATTTAGTTATGATTGCACTTATGATTACAGTTCGCATGTATCTGTACTTATTGGTCCAATGGATGTTGTTTGTGGGCATTGTAGTCCATTGAAGTTTGTTGGAGAGTCGCTTGGATTGTGTTGTCTTAATGGCAAAGTAAAATTGCCAATACTGACTCCCCCTCTTGATCCATCACTAATCACAAAAATAACAATTGGTTGAGTGAGCGAGCAATCTTGGCAGCTAAGAACAAGGATGTGGATGACTTGGACTTTTTAATTCAGAGTCAAATTGATGGTACTCTGCAAACATTCAAATCTATTGATTGCGTAACAAATGAAGATGAGGCCACTAACTATCCAACTGAATTTTTAAACTCTTTGGATGTGCCCGGCTTACCACCCCATAATTTACTTTTGAAGGTTGGTGCAGTAGTCATAATGCTTCGCAATCTAAATCAACCAAAATTATGCAATGGAACGCGTTTGGTTGTAAAAAAATTGATGATAAATGTGATTCACGCGACGATTCTTAAAGGAAAATTTAAAGGTGAGGAAGTTCTTATTCCAAGGATTCCGATGATTCCTACCGATATGCCTTTTGAATTTAAACGAACTCAGTTTCCGATTCGTCTTGCATTTGCCATGACGATCAATAAATCACAAGGCCAATCTTTGACCGTTCTGGACTAAATTTAGAAAATCCATGTTTTTCTCATTGACAACTATATGTGGCATGTTCACGTGTCGGCAAACCATCTGCTTTATTCATTCTTGCACCTAATAACAAGACAAAAATGTTGTATATCACAAGGTACTCGACTGAAGAAAGAGAATCAATATTAATAAATTAATGTATCTGTGGCTTTGCTGCTTATTGCGATTTAAATAATTTTAGATAACTTACGAATTGTGTTTTTTATTTTGTTTTTCTATTTAAATTTCAGATTAGTTGTGAAGGAAAAAAAATCACATAGGACCTAATTTGATTTATTTTTTACTTTGTCTTTTATTCTGCACATTTCAAGCACCAATGTGGATGCTGTGGTCCATTTAAGGCGGTACAAAGTTCGCCGGGTCAGCTAGTAAAATATACAATAGTTTGGTTATGAAATTATAGTGCCGGTCCTATAATCCCTATAGATCGAATTTACAATCTACAACATTTAAATTTTGCATAATATTTCGATCATCACGCAAAAGAAAACATAAGATTTTGTAAGAACAAAATCTTATGCAATAGCAGCTCAACGGAAGGATCTGTTACAGGGAATAAAGTTGCCATGAAATGTGAATGGGTGACACGAAGACTAAAACAAATAATAAAGAACCAAAAGATAGGTTTTTATATCATACAGAAGTAAACCATAAACATTTAGTTTAATCATAGATGATATAATATTGAATATAAACAACAAATTCAGGAACAGCTAATGATAAACAACTAATACAATGAAGAAATCAGTAATACTATGCTGAAATATTATATCACTAATAACATAAAAATTGAGATTTGAAAAATTAAACTTCATTTTTGCATTGTTTCCATAAATCCTGTTATTTATGTTGTATACAGAATAAAAATGGCGCAGTGTACAGTGGGTACGGCGGTTATCGCAAGATAACCAGATCAAGCAACGTCGAGCGTGGCCGCTGCTTGAATAGGTGACCGCTGAGCGATCCTGTCCTTGCAAGCGGCTCGCCTGCCCGGCCATTGGTGGTGGTTCGGAAGTCACCTTTAAGCCGTTGGTCCCCAAGTTAAGTGTTAGAGAGGGCTTCTTAGCCCTAACTTCGCCTGGTAAAATAAGACATTCTTTACTTTACTCTTAAAAACAAATGACAAGTTTTTAGGTTAGAGATGAAATTAATATTTTAAATGCGCCATATAGTACAGCAAAAAGTATATTAATTGCCGCAATAGATTATATCAGGTTCGACTAGAAATGTATTTGACAGTCTAGTTTTTGTCAGAATTTATCACATTGGGAAATGACATGTATGTCACACTATACGTATGTAAATTACTTTAAAGTCATATTATTGGTGCAATCTGCTTTGATGGGGCCTTGGGGCTTTAAATTTAGTAAATTGTCTCAAAAGTGGTGTCTAAGTTGCCAAATTAAATGGTGATAACGTATGATATCGGTGGGAAAGGTTGATTCAGTGTGAATGTTGAACTCACCTTCCTCTTAGTGCAGGGTCTGGAATCTGACTGTGCACCTGATGAGACAATGAGATTACACCTCTTCACCTAGATCACACTACATTTTATAGTCTGGGTATCTGTGATGTAGAAACTATATAAAGAGTTCATTTTGATCTTCTTCGTCGCCGACTTTTGCATCTCACCAAGACGAACATGGATCCAGATTCCAGGAGCAAAGTCTGTGACAGCGTCAGATTCCAGACGCTGCACTAAGCGGAAGGTAGTCTGGAGTTGAAGTCAACATTCACATTAAAATGGTGATATTTCCCAACTGAATCAAACGTGCTAGACGGAGCATCCGCGCGTAAAACAAGTGGAGCGTATTTCTGTATATCTTGTAATTACGATAGTGTGATATAATATATCAGAAAGTACTTAAAATAGGTACACGTATTAGTTTCGATATCACTTTTACCTGTCAACAGTATTCACCACTATTCACACTAGTTCACATATATTTCATATATTTCTATAATGTGCTAAAGAATACGCGATAAATAATATTAACGTGATAATACACATGTGTGTGTGATACTTTTTATTTTTTAAAAAGGTGAAACGAACACATGAGTTCGAAAGGCAGTATGTTAAGTTATTGCTTTCATATAATGTATAATACCTGGTTTATAACAACACAACTAATAAACGATCTCCCATCGTTTTTGAAGATAAGGCTCATTCATGTTCGTATTTCAGCAGTTTAACTGTTCAAAGCTGCCATATATCAGTATATAAGCAATATAATATAATATATTATTGTTTATATATATATATATATATATATATATATATATATATATATATATAAACAGTAAGAAACAACAAAAAACAAAAGTATTTTGTTAAATATAACAAAAGAACTGATTGACTATCATGGGCGTTGAAGGAAGTATCTAGAGTCAAATCTATAATTAAGCATTCAGCTTGTATTATTTCAAAAAAGGGTTATTTTAATTTTTTATTAAAATGATTGTGGAACCTACTAACGATGGTATTTTGTTAAATATAACAAAAGAACTGATTGACTATCATGGGCGTTGAAGGAAGTATCTAGAGTAAAATCTAGAATTAAGCATTCAGCTTGTATTATTTCAAAAAAGGGTTATTTTAATTTTTTATTAAAATGATTGTGGAACCTACTAACGATGGTATTTTGTTAAATATAACAAAAGAACTGATTGACTATCATGGGCGTTGAAGGAAGTATCTAGAGTAAAATCTAGAATTAAGCATTCAGCTTGTATTATTTCAAAAAAGGGTTATTTTAATTTTTTATTAAAATGATTGTGGAACCTACTAACGATGGTATTTTGTTAAATATAACAAAAGAACTGATTGACTATCATGGGCGTTGAAGGAAGTATCTAGAGTAAAATCTAGAATTAAGCATTCAGCTTGTATTATTTCAAAAAAGGGTTATTTTAATTTTTTATTAAAATGATTGTGAAACCTACTAACGATGGTATTTTGATTCCATACTTTTTTGAATCTTAATAACAATATTAATATTTCTATAGTTGATTTTTTTAACTATGCATAATAGGTTACTGCACATTTTTCATGTTATGTATCATAAACTTTTTTGTTTACATTTATACTATAGATAAATGACAGTTTTCATATAGTTACATATATGATAATTATTAGGTATTTGAAAGCCATGTTATTATGAAATGAGATTATTCCAAATAAGCCCATGTAAAGGAGTAATGAGGGACCCTACAGAACACACGTAGGTCGCGCACAGACGAACGGAAACCCGTTTGCCCTCATACCTTTTTTTCTTAAAATCCACCAAAAAGAACCAATTGTACCAAGTTTTAAGTTTCTAGGACCTTGCTATTTAGAGTTATAGCACAGGCGGACGGACAGACAAAACACGATTTCATGAACGTCTTGACAAGTTCTTTATAAACTAGATTACATAACCTACCCAACCAGATGAGTACTGAAAGAAAATATAAGAAATATCTCCCTATATTATGAAGAATGCAAAGGTATCCATATTAATTAAAGTAAGGTGTGTCTTTTTTATATTTCTCTTAAGAAATTGGTAACTGATCTAAGTTATCAAACTAAATAATTTCGTTTACCTTTGCTTCGGTTATAATCTAGCCCCTTTAAATTCCGAGAATAGATACAATTGCTATTAACTTCACTCCAGCCTGATGGAGAGCGGTGCTTGTGTGCGTCTGAACAAGAGTGAGAGAATTTATTGTAATTGAACTTACGTCATCTTTCTGAATTTAGAACATACGTATGACCATTTTATAATGTAATATTTCTCGGTCAAAGATATTTCTTTAGTATTTTTTTTTTTTTTTTTTTTATTTATTTCTAACTGGACTCTGTATTTACGTTTTATTAATACAAAAATTTAGGATACTGCGTCTAGTAAAAATGGATTATTAAAATATACTAGTGTTGAGATTTCATGTAGTCTTTGTCACAAATACTATATATTTTGGGGTTTCATTAGACACCGGAATAAAAGGATTCCAAAAATATATTTATACAATATATACCATACCTATAACTAAAGCAATTAGATGATGAGTAAATGAAATTGAAAGAGTACTAAAACGTTAGAAACGGATAAGATACAAAAAGAAAGGAGCAGGCTTAAGGACAATAACAATTTTAAACTTATTCACAAATAGCATTTCAAAGAAAGAAATAATAAGTATATCTACTAATATAAATATTTTTTTAAATATCAAGAAAGGTCTTTCACAAATAAAAATAGCCTTTACAGTTGTTATATGTAGAGAAATAATTTGTAAAGCATGAGACGTATGGTGTACAAGTTGGTACATGTGATGTTTATTTCCACAATCTGCCTTCAGGTGTGCATAACTGTGAAGTAAATGCTGTAATACGAGTAACGTAGTATCCTAAAAATTCATAAACTGCTACGGACGTATACAGTACAATATTTTGAATTTGTGAGGCAGGAGTTTTTGGAAGGCCACGAGTAGAAAATATATCTAAAAATAAATTTTTTCTGCTAAATGGAACTAATTTTTGAAATTCAATTGGCGTAATTCCTTAACCGTAAATAATGGGAAATATATAAAGAAAAATGTTATGTCCAAAGTCAGTCAATCTGGTGTCCTAAACTATAAGATTCAAAATCAGGAATATTTATCATAAATGTAAAATTTCCCATTTCCCATCTATAATATAGGCCATAAAACTTAGATTAACGGTTAAATACTACTAGGAATATGATACAGACTAATGTTTTATTATTTTTAATAACCGTGTGATTATTAATCAACAGTTACCCCGTCAACAGTGCCTACGAACCAATATTGAATAAGAAATTTGTAATTGTGGGACATTTTGTGTTATAAGTCAAATATTTGAGTAAATTCTAGTTGCTTTCCTTCAGGCATATCCAAGTAATAATTATTACAAAAATGAATGTTCAAAATCTTGTAAGTGACTAAAATGCTATATTTATTGCAAAAGAAAAATGTATATGTGGTATACCGGTATTTAAGGATGTGAGTATTTTATAAATGTATTCCATTTTGATTTCTTGGGATTGGACGTTACCGACGACATCGATTACCGATAACATTACAAAAGGTCATGGAGCAGAAAACAGTACTTTTATTCAAAATAATATGAAATCTCATAATAATTTATGTCTGACAAACAACCAAGTTGATGAACGAATGGTTTATACAATACGCTAGGTAAAGGAATACTTTTTATTTTGGCGGATTGAATTTTAAAATGTCCCCAAGTTTCGCTAAAACTTGACTGGTAACTAACTGGTGAATAAAACAATTAGGCCGTCAAGGTATTGGATTACACTGTAGCAGCAGTTAAAAGTATATGCCTAGATGTATTTTTACGATGTGTGTATTCCATCCGGACTATATAATCGTACTACAAAGTGGCACGCTTCCGTTCAGAAGATATGACAATACAGGTATGGTGTCATTTTGTGTGACATACATCTCAATAAGAAACGAGACGTTTGGACCCTCTTATAAATCGTTAAAATTGATAATATCAAACAAAACTTTGAATTTGAAGTAAAAATTAACAAAAGTATGTCTTTGATAAATAAAAATAGAAGTCAGTTTTAACAGGTTAATGCAATTTTCTAATCATTGTAAATTATTGTTGTAGTTAATGTGAGGACTAAATAGAAATGAGTTTTCTTAAAAGAACATATAGATTATTTTTTAAGCAGTTTCACATACGACTTGAATTTTACATAAATTCCTAGTGTAAAGTTTTCACGAAAGGCAGATTATACCAATGTTTCAGATTTACAAAAGAAGGAGAACAAGGGTGTATTTTGTTTCTCTTTTACCTCACGCGCGAGACATCAGTTTTGGTTAAACGACGTATCTGACAAACGATATTGCATGAACAAGATCTTATACTGCGTATCGAATTCGTACAATATATTTTGTAGATAAACAACGTTGGAATTAAGTCATCTAATAGGTTTTTATTATTTTTACTATTGTTGATCAATTATTATCTGACGTTTACTGTAGATATCAAACAGTGAGGAATTCAAGCCATTTAGTTTATGTTGGATACTCTGAATTAGTTTCGACATTACCCTTTACATTCTGGGACTGCGTAAAAACCAGTATGGCTCAACGAACCATTCGGTCTGCGAGTGCCGATGTCCGAACGGTCGAAGACGCCGGAAGTTGAATCTGAGTTAGAGATAGCGTGGGTTCAAATCCTGTCTGTGACCTTTGTACTGTTATCAGTACGTCGACCTTGTACTATATCGAATGTTTGATAAAATCATCCTTGCACAGGTCAGTGACCCATGAGGACAACAGGCAGAATAAGGCTTAAAAGGAGGTCGGCCTCTCCTTAAAAATATGTGAGGAAACAAATGAGCACAGTTGGGCCAATGACTTGCAAATGAAATCACAAAGAAATGCACCATATACAAAATGCAATTTTATGTCAGGACATCATCGAGTTTTGTTTCTCATATGCACATCCGATACTGATTGGGTACCACATAAAAATTAATATAATCCCTAGTCTGAAACAATGAAATAAGACGATATTAGAGAGTTAGAGTTAGTGTTATTAGAGTTCCTAATTGTTTTACGTTTGTATGCTAGTTATAAATTTACCAATCTCAGAGAAACGTATTTACGTATTATGGCGCAGTTGGGAGAGCAGTATATATGCTGTGTGCCTGTTATCATAAAATGTTGATAACAGTGACGGTCACGGAATGGCGAACCATAATTGGCGAAAATCTACATAAAACCATTTCGGAAATGTCGTACTAAGGATGTTTTTAATAGACAATGTATTAAATCAACCTTAAATGGTCATATATAAATGGGGACTATGTTGAAATTTAAAATTGTACCGTATCTACATATCGTTTTAATATAGAGTTTATTGTTATTTAAATATTTTTTATACACACACCTAATACGCCTACTATAAGGAAATGTTAATGATGTGTGTGTGTGTGTGTGTGTGTGTGTGTGTGTGTGTGTGTGTGTGTGTGTGTGTGTGTGTGTGTGTGTGTGTGTGTGTGTGTGTGTGTGTGTGTGTGTGTGTGTGTGTGTGTGTGTGTGTGTGTGTGTGTGTGTGTGTGTGTGTGTGTGTGTGTGTGTGTGTGTGATGTGTGTGTGTGTGTGTGTGTGTGTGTTAAATATGAATGGTGCCAAGTATATTGGAATCAATCTCTCAGGACTTTCAATTTCCAAAGTTTTGTAACGATATGCATGCAAATATACGCATCAAGGTAATAGGTCAGTGTTTGGTCAAGGGGCGGGTCCATCATACTTCTATTACACTGCATACCCTTCCTATGTCGTAACCTTTCCCTTCACCATCTTGTGCAATCAATCTTATCCGAGTCAAGATATTGCTCAAGATTACTAACTAATATCGAGACAATGATTTATAACTGAGCATTAGGAAAACCCCGTCACTATGGCAAGTAGCCATGAAAATCTTGTCATATCACAATAACCTGAAATTCGTGAGAGCTGGTATGTTAAATTTAGTATATCGTATATTTCTCCCAAAGGAGGACTGACGTAACTTATTTGCAGCATTTTTGTTTTTCAGGGAGACTTATTCATGACGTTTTATGAACAGGTCTAACGTAAGCTTATAGCATTGTTTTTTCAAAACTAAAAAACACCTTAATGTCAAAAAAACATTGATACTTTTAATAAAATATCCTTGGCAAAATTGCAGTAATCTTAAAAATTGTACTTATTAAAATTTTCGGATAAGAATAAGAAAATACTTATTTACGGTTTTCCTAACACAGTGTTATATTAATTATTACCATACAGTAGCGTAACCGTCCATAAACTATGAATCTATTTGACAAATCCTCTCAATGTTTGCTACTAAATTACTTGAGAAATCCTCTGTTAATTATAAATCGATATTTCCACCAATACAGTGTAGCCATCTGATGCCAGTTTTCAGCTTTTCATACCGAATTTTGCGGAAAGTTAAGATTTTACTTTTACACAATAAATTAAAAGAGATTTGGTCTAGTTAACAATTAGACGAAATTGTTGTAACCTTTAAACAATGTAATACAATGAAAATTATTCGTGATATAGGTTCTGTCCAACAATGCTTATTGTTGGATGTATTATTTTTATTTATTAAGTGAAGAAGCTGACCATATGGATGTTTTCGTTTCACAAGAGTATACAATTTGTTCATAAATATGCAATTGTAACGCTTTTACAGTGTACAAAATGTGGTATCCACATCACATTGTATTTCATAATCAACCATAGAATGTTGGTGTTCAGTTGAACGTTTCGAAGGTAAATCTGCTGATCATGTGAATTGAACTGCTGTAGAAAAAAATAGGCAGTTCTATCATTCAGCATGCAATTGTAATGGAATAGATTATAATAAACTGTTCGATTACAGATTTTTTAAATTGGTCCCTATAACGATGGGGCATTCTGTGTATGAGTTTGGGAGAAGGCAATCACGATAACGGGTTTAAGCAAGTACAATAGAAGGGACAATATAAAACTGCGGATAAAAGAGGCTGGGCTACACGTTTTCATAATGTTCATTTGTTCCTAGCATAGGAAAAGATAGTTAATGTTTTCTAGTTATAAAGGCTCTATTATATTCTTATCACTGTGGTGATTCGCCCTAAACTAAGTTTTATGATCACAAATTCTTAATCTCTTATAATAATTGGCATTGTACAATTTGACTTGAAATAATATCACAGCCTTTAAAATGATAATTTAGTATATTCCAATATTCCTTTAAAATAAGGTTAGTCGAAATCATATAAGGGAATACTTAAAGGATATTTACTTATGTTTAAATGATTAAATTCCAGATCGTTGTTTTGATGTTAAAATTACATTATTTTGTGTTTGATGTGTAAACATATGTGTGATGTGTATAATAACATTAGCCTCACAAGTCAAGTAATCGTTTCAACTTTGATTGAGTGTGAACAACGCTTTTTGACTTTGGTTTTTATGTCAGCAAATAATATAATTCCTGCATGTACTAAGTTTTTTGGGGGAATTCAATAGTACCAAACACATTTGGATTAATCATTCTTATTAATGCTGAATGGCCCCTCCTCGATATGTAACAACCGGATTGCTAAGACATCATATCGCCTAAAGCTGAAGAAATGTGGACCTGTTTGATCGCCTCATTTCAATATTTCGATAGTGATTGGCAAATAGTGGTTTAACGCAACTTATGTATTTCCCCCAACACTTGCGTTAGAACATACGAAGTCTAGTTAATATTCCTCCAATAACGCTATAGCCTACACCTAATGCTTAATGCCATTCGGACCGCTGCCAAAATTGGCCCGGACCACATTATAAACGGCCGAGGTGACCTTACACTTGGTGTTGCATCCAAGGGTGAGCTCACTTGCTCGATTTGGAAGCCAGCACACCAGCAGGTGGCTGATAACTAAACATGACCACGCTTTTAAATAACATCCCTGATAGCTCTCTTATCACAGATCGTTGCCGACTCATAGGTAAAGCTAATTTCACTTTCCTATGCAATGAATCGACAAAATTTTAGGAGTTGGTAAAAAAACTACTGCATATGAATAAAAAATACATTTTGAGAAATTCATCTACTTAATTGGGTAGATGATTCTACAAAACATTTGTTTTGTAGACTCTTTTGTTTTTATGTCAAACTAATAAACAAACTTTTATGTCATACTAATTTGTCCCAATCAACTTTTGGGACAAATGGTGCAAATCTTTTAATGTCTGTGGCGTGGGCCAAAATCCTCATATACGTAGATTTACTCTATGACCTGGTCTTTTTCTAGGTAGTCGACAGTTATCTATCTCGTAACAACGCCAATCTATGTATTTGATCTTACTCCGCAAAATCTTAAACTAACATTTTCAATCCTTTTATTGGACCAATTTTTATTTCTCAAAACAACCTCGTAAGATGGTAAATGGCTGAAATACGGCTTACAGTTATGATTACCAATATCATTTGTTTACTGCTCGTAGAAAATTACCAAATTCCATTGAATTGCTAAACAAATTTTGTGGAATGTCTTAATGATTGATCACGCAAATCAAATTTACGAATTCTACACACTCTTATTACAAAAGTTTTGACAAAAACTGGCTGTAAACTATGTGTAATGTGTATGATTTTGGTGAAGTATAATCAAAAACTTATTTTATAGCATAGATTTCCTCTGTGGTACTTGATCAAAAGTAACTAATTTAGTTCCTTGGAAGGTACAAAATACGTATTAAAAAAAAACAGCAAATAACACTGCACTTCAAAGCAAACATAGTTTAAACCTAAAGCTTAAAGGAGAATAAAAACCATTTTTATCATCATTATAAACCAACTAGCCTTTTTTGTAATATGAGGGAATTTTATGTTAGAATTAGAGTATTGGGCTCTTCAAAATTCGATGTAAATTTTAAGGTTTACAATTAATTGGATAATACAAGTATACGTAACGCATCGATTCGAAATATTATATCTTCACTATTTCTTAATACATTAACAAGTGGAGTCAATAGTTCAATAAATAGTATTGTCGTCAATAATGCAGGCGAAGACAACGTTTCATATATCAAAGAACGCGTAACTGCAATATAACAACCCATAGTAAAAGACCCAAAAGATCTATCAAACCAAAATGGTTTCACCTGTCAAATGGGAACTCTGGGACACGTCATTGGATTCTTTAGTATAATTTTAATATGTAAAATGTGTAATTAACATCTATTACAATAAGTCTAATTGTGTATTATAGGTGAAAAATTAAGATTTGTTCTGTTACAATATAAAAGCTATAAAAAGGCCATTAGTACCAAAGATTGGAATTGATTTCTACTTACTTAACAAAATACGATTTATTTTTACTAAAAAGGATTTACAAAACTTGTAAACTATATTATATGTAAGAATAAAAACAACAAACAAGAAAACAACAGAAAAATATACTGCATTATATCCGTGCAGACGCTCTTCTATTGGTTCGTTACGATCAAAAGCTTGTAGATATGGGAACGTGGTGCCACCGTTGCAAATTGATTACCTTTTGTTTAGAGTTGACACTTGCCTTCTGTCACATCGTCGTGTAAAACACGTAGATACAGTATTATCACACATTGTTTAATACACTGCAATCAAGGCAATAAACCATGTATTCGTAGTTTTTGTAAATTAAAACCTTACTAGTGACAAGGAAGGCAATACTGCTAATTATTTACTACTAAATTAGAGACATACATTGCATGGCATAAAAACTAAACAATGTTGTTACTTTAATTTGGTCAATTGATTACGGATTAAATGAATGAGTTGCAACAAAAAATACTTTATGAACAAATAGTTTTTTTCTGTAATATTAGAGTCGACGATAAAGTTTTCCAGATTCACTTTATTTTAATCGTATTTACATGAATAAGGGATTGAAGAAACGGTTTGGTCACAAAATTTTCCTTGTTTGTAAAAGGATGTTTAAAAAATTATTTACTTATAATGATTACAGTTCAGAACCATTAATATATTTTCTGTTAATAAGTTTTTGTAGAGTATTATGAAACATCATGACATCCAGATGCTTGTTAATTTGTTAAAGCTCTACTTTAAATATTATCATGTACAATCTGTAGGCTTTGATTGCAGTTATATTTTTCTAAATTTCAAATCTGCAGTAGGCTCCTAGAATTATGCGTCAGATATTTTAATAATATTCTACTGACAACCTACTTATTATTATTGGTTGTCTCCTGCATATGATTCGTAATTATCTGATTCGTATCATTTTTGATACAATTTATGGATATTATCAACTCATCAAAATATTCATTACAGATAAGGTAAAATAAAGTCTTCAATGCCAAATTATTTAAAAATAATTTGTAACCTAACAATGTCACTGTTATCAAAATCTACTTCTTTACAGGTTTTAGATATGATAATTATTGGTAAGAAGAGATTCCCTTTTAAGCCTTATTCTGTCCGTCTTCATGGCCCACTGGCCTGTTGGTCAATCTTAATGGCTTAATTATTATGTTGTGAGGTATATTTGATTAAAACTTTGTATGAAAAATATACTTTACTAAATGCCTATAGGTCTTTTCTCACCTGTAGATATAATTATTATGAGAGTTCTGGTTGTCAATAGAATACCGTAGTACTTGTATTTATTGGTGTTAGTATTTGTCTTCTATGTTCATGTAGACTGCCAAGTTTAGAAAATTTGTCACACACAATTAGTATTATTGTTTATTTGATCTTCCCGTTTATTAGTTACTTCATGGTAGCATGGTGCTATAGCTGCGTCGGCACGAGCTGACCTCGGGAACCACACCGATGTACTTGTTTAATCCTAAATTGTCATATTGCTCGGTCTGTAGAGAAATTCCCCATGCAGATTCTTTCCCACGCTACCAAAGGAAGGAAATATTCATTGCCTGACCGTGCTCGAGTAGTCCTATTTCTCACTAGAGAGGGGTTGCTCCGTAATCTGAGTCGAGATATACTCCTCAGAGTTAAAATGGATTGATCTCTTAAAAATCTACGCCGCCCGCCACATATTATGGCTGCTACAGCGTAGAGGGCAGACACCACCTCTAGCACCTGGCTTGCTTGACAAACCAAGTTCGAGCGTAGGGAGTAGAGTAGATACTCCGCCTAGTGAAGCTGTTCCGGCGTTGTTTCGTCTCTTCAGACACAGATGGGCAGCAGATTTCATCTGTCACTGTGATACAGCGTACTCAGTTGAAGATTGTGCACTTCGCACTTTCTTCGAGTACCATCCCAGCCAATGTAGGAGACTGAACTCTGCTACTGAAACTTTCATGGCCAAGACGATCCGATTGACTTACAACTAGTCTATTTCTTCATGAACCTCCAAATGTAAAATAGAGGTCCATTAAAATACTATATTTAAATGGTATCTTAACAGCTAGAATAACCAGATAAATTCTTGTTTTAAATTATTGATTATAAGTAATCCATTGGTAAATCGTTAAGCGCTAAAACTAAATGAGTGAAAGTTGTTTTAGATAAGCTAGTCAGATATAACAGAAATTGCTTGTAATACAAAAATAAAATTTCTAAAATGTCCTTTAATTTAGTTTATGCAGGCTCAAATTTATGATAAAAACTTGTAATTTTTCCAGTGATGAAGTTACTTGTATGGTAAAGTAATGTTTGTGTTGTATGGTAATAGACAAGTCAAAATGATATCTATGAATGTCATTCCCATACGTGTGTATCGATTACGCGCGCAATTCTCCGAAGCATAACGTGTATAGCGCCATCGGTCGCAAAACATTGAGCAGGGATATGTATGTTAACAGTATGTATTTTTCCACAGTTAGAACAAAATAGTACCAATTTTATTGCCATATGTACGATCATCCACGTAACCATTTCGATAATTCCTTGGTTATTTTAACAATAGGTTGAAGTTCTTTCATACTCCATATTACAATTCGGATTTGTTTTTACTATATTTTTTAACAATCGGCATATTCACACGATAAGAACAAGATAGTACAAAATCTATGGATAAATTAGATGGCGGTTTTCCATATTAGAATAATCCACTATTTCTTGCATATGTATGATGTAAATAAATTCATTAGTAAATTACCCTTTGGATGATTCTCATGTGAATTAATCTTTATTCACTAACATTATATCTCAGGAGCTGAGATCCAATTTGTTATGTAAAGCACGTAACTTGATTTTTCTCAAAATCGAAGGAGAAATGTTTCTAAGAAAATGGGTTTCTTGATTTATCCTTATCCAATTGTGAATATGTGTTACTTAACAGAATATTACCCACTTGATACGTGAACCTGTAGGGACACACAGAATTAAAGAAATAAAATAAACACGAACACATTTGTAAAGATTTGGCAGGAGCTGTATTACAGGTTTTACATGAGCTAATTCTAAAGGTTGACTTTGAATCTTTTTACATTAACCTTTGGCAACAAGAAAACGTGTTGGGTTGTCCTTTGGTTGTAACTATAGTTTTCATTTATAAAATATTAAAACCAGGATGGCAAAATTTTAAATGGTCAACCCTGGAAAAGTTCTTCATTACTTATGGCCCTGTCAAAGTTCCAAGTTATAGCATTACAACTTAATACTGTCATAAAATTTACTAATATAAATTTGGCACAACATTATAACCTGATACTGTCATACTAATTATTGATATCAAGATGGCAATGTATATATTATATTTCTAATCTGCTACGAGTATTGTGCATGAAAGACCATAACAATGTGTGTATTATGAAATTAGCTAGGAATATCTTGGATAGCAATACTTAATACCCCTAGAAGAACTATGTTTTGTTTTTCAGCTTCTTAAAAAAATTAAATAGCACACACGTATCTTATGCTTTAAACAAACAAATAAGATTTTTTATGGACATCAACCACGCATAGGGTTGTAACCCCTAGAAGAATTTTGTTTTATTTTTTAACTTCCCGCTAACTTAAAAGGGTTGGAATTTGACATACACGCTTGCTATGTATACACTTAACAGACTATAGATATTGGAAATACAGTAGACTATAAATAGGCCGGAAGTAGTCGCTTTCCATCGAACTAGACTTATCAGACCAACGTATGTATATAATATTTTGATCGCGATAACAAGGCAAACGCTTCTAGGGTGCCGGAAATAACTAGACCGGAGGTAGATATGTTTTAATCAAAGTAAACTTTTCTTTATCGGAGAAATAACGTAGACTCTGCTAGGACACTGGAAATAACCTAGAATAAGATTGCAAGGGCCAAATGTAGACATATCTTTTTACTAAAGGCTTCTTACTCAGACGTGTGTAGTATGCTCACTCGTATATCTTTAATCGTGGCAACAAAGCAAATAACTATATTGTGTGAAATATAATTTATTCTAATCATAAATACTTCTTCACGCACTAAACCTGAGTCAGTGGCAATTTTGAACAACTTTTGAACCTCTTAATAACGAACACTGATATAATACATTCCTTAAGACATGTCTACTTCCGATTAAAAATATCCTAGGACTCCCTGATATTACATCATAAGGAGGTTGCGAAGATTATTACGGACTACAGGGCTCCACTATATTCTTCAAACCTCTTCAAACTGAAAGTCCAGCTATTAAATGTTTTCCAGTGATCACCCCTTAGATTCAGGAGTGTTTATTATCCCATTCAAAAAGGATATGCGTACGAAGTACTTGTTATTTTATTAGGAAATCACGTGTAAAGCCACGGGTAATTGCTAATTTTATATAAAACAACGACAATCTGAGTACGTTCTTAACGATATTTAAATTCAATGTATGAATCATCCGACTATTTATTACGATTCAATGTTGCAACCAAATGTTATATCACATTTAAGTATGTTGCAAGCAAAATACAACAATCCTAGATCAAACTAATCTTTCATGCAATATTGAAACAAAATATTTGACTAATATTACTGTACTTACTCGAAAGTAAAGGAGAGACACGAGGAGTCACTACGTATCTGACACGGGTAACAAAATAATAATGAGCCAATCACTAGTCGCTTCACATGTACACGTTCGACTATCTTATCGGTCCGTACCTCGACGCGCGGCAGGCAGTACTGGCTTGGCCCAATCTACGGCAATCTGAGCGTGTGACACCTTCGAGTACCTAACCACTTGTCATGGGCATCTTGATAACAATATATACCATTTAGAAATTCAGATATCGTGAAATCGCTTTCTGCAAAGAAGATAAACTATAACTAAAAGAGACACAATTATCTTACTTTCTATAAAGTGATATCACCCGTTTATTAATACAATAATCAACTTCAGACGGTTAGACTACGGTTATCTATGAACTAGAAGTATAAACTGAAATGAAATGCAGTGAATGAGATGTGCTTAGCTTGATAATAACCAAACGCAACTAAAGGTTACTAAGTGCTACACTTGAAACATATTGTTGAGCGTGTTTTCATATCCCGTTAAAGTAGTATTATTTTTATGAGTTGAGTGAAATAAAGCCATTGTACAGGTGATGTTATGCTTATATATCTCATGTTACACTTCATAAAACCGCTGGATAGAAAAGAATATTTTGAGATAGTTCTGCCGTTGAGGTTGAGCTGTCTCAATCGTATACGATAAGAGTAAAATTAATGTAATTCATAATAATTCCTTTTCTTAAAGGTCTAACTGAATATTCTGCGTAAAATAGAACTTTTATTTTAATTACGTACAAAAAAGTCTATCCGTCTGTCTATCCGTCTTTACGATAGCTCATAAAGGTCATAGAGTCTTGAAACTTAGTACATACATTTCTGTCGGTACAAGGAAGAAATGTATTGATTTTAGGGTAAAAATAGCCATCTATCTCCATCATTAAACAACTCTTTCGTTACGTTTTGTCGGGGCCTTCTACACTTGGTTGAATGGGGTATAAATTTACTTATATGTTTTTGTACAAAGAAAAATATATCCTTATACAGTTTGAATAGAATGAATATGACCAAACTTAACTGTTAATGTGCAAAATAAATATTTTAAGTATTCGAGTAAGGTGTGGAACAACACACACTCAATCAAGTTAAAGCGCATGTAACAAACAAGGCGTTATAAAGTCTCTGTGTAGGTGACCTGTTTAACAAGTATCGTGTGGAGTTGTGTATTAGTGAACAGGGTGAGACCTCCTACTCACATCTGTCATCACACGTTCCGTGTCTTGTTGTTCTCCGATGTGACGGAACAATGGATACTTTTCAACATTGAGGTGGTTTAAAAGTGACTTTACGGAACTAACATAGTCATGATTTTAACACGAGCTGATACTCGAGCATGGCTGTTTTAGGATTTTATCATTTTATTCCTTTCCAAATACAGGCTTACGTATAAGAGCGTAGACCACCGCGAGTAATCTACAATGACGGATGTCGCTTTGAACACTTGATTTTAAAACGAGAAGCACTAACCAGGTAATCGTTCATGATTACAAAGAATTTTATTGTGATGTAATAATTTGTCAAATGCAATTAAGGTAAGTATTTTGTTGGAATTTGTGGTATGGTAGTTTTTTTTTAATAATTAGAGCTGATTATCTTGATATTTTCTTGTAAAATCGCGCTGAATAACAAATTTGTCTAAGATACCCGCATTTGAGTTCCATACATAAGTTCGACCATACCAAATTCGCTTGAAATCAATGAAGAATTACGATATCGGTAATTATACTGAACAATCGTTTACCAAAAGGAAGCTTGAGAACCGAATATTAGCACAGGAAATAAATACACTTGGTTATTTCGCTGTAAGATGCGCTCAAAGGAGTCGAACCATCATAATGGGGAAGCGCAACTCTGCAATACATAATAAGCTCATAGTGAAATCACGTTATTCTTTCATTAATTTCCGTGCTATGACAAAAATACGATGTATATTGGATCTATGGTCTTGTTACATTAAGTTCGTTTATGTGGCACTCAAATGATCGGTGTGGAGAACTGTTATTTACAAAGTACCTACTTGGTAGGATAGTGCACGTCATAGATCGATTCGCGATTTTTAACGCGGGAGGAATCCGAATATCACTTTACCTCAGTTGTACAGGTGAATTCTGTTCCTCTAACCGACGGTCACAGGTCCGATTCCCGAGAACCTTTTACTCTTACAAACATTTACTCATAGTATTTCCGATTACAATACCATTGGTTTAAAAAAAAACTCCTTAAAAACAAAAAAAGACGAACGACTGTCTGCCTGGTAAGCGGAGTACACAGGTCTGCACAAATCTATGTCAAAAAACGATACAACAGTTAGAAGGTCTGGATCTAGCTCTAATGTAAAATATTAACCAGTATGATCCTCTTTTTTGAACAAAATTATCTGGTGTCTATTTTTTTTTCTAGTAAATCAAAATTTTGTTTTAGTAGTCTAGTCAATCTAGTTTTAAGAGAGCCTAGTTTCTTATTTTAGTTTGAACCTTAAATCTACTCTAAGAAAAACACCATAATGGTCAATAGTCTGGTTTCTTTCTATGCCCTGAGGCATAGAATGTTTCATAAAAGTATATTATGGTTCTTAACGTCTTTCTTCATTATTATGGTTTATAATCCTTACATAATGTGTACCATTAGAATTTACCAAAAGCAACTGTACTTGAAGGCTCGGTCACCCCACAACGAAGAAAAATCACAGCAAACCACCTCAAGGTCTCAACACAAAGCACATAACCACAGGGTTCTTCACAGCTGTGTAGTAAAACTCATCTAATATTCTCAAATCATCTAATATTGAACTGTATTAACGCTAACCGCGCTCGTTATAACCGCTCCCCACAATTCATTTTGCAGACGGGGAAATTAACAAATGTATAATATGTTGTCTAACATAACTTGTCTATAACAGCAAAGGGACTTTATTGAGAGGGGTCTTACAGAAAAGAATCCTACATCTAGGTTTGTTGTGTCACACAGAGTCAAGACATGCTTACCTATGAGATTACTTGTTCTGTCCCAAGTACTGGGACAGTTAGACAACCCTATCTGACCCCGTAGTTTTTTGTCTCAAAAAGAAATACAACAGGTATCGATACAGCTATAAGACACTTTCATCCGTTTACTCGTATATCAATCTGATGATTGAAATGTTGCATTTACAGGGTTTACGATTGTTGTATTTATTATATTAAAGACCAAATGACACTCATCTACTCTAGTGTTAGCGTAAATGAGTGCGCTTAAATGTATATTATTGATATTATGTATATTCTAATTATTTTTAACCTACACACACACATTCTAATTTTTAAGGACAATTCCTATTGAGTTTTTAAGCGAATTGATTTCGTAATTTAATGATTTTCCTATATGACGTAATATATATATTTTTACTTCTACGAATACGCTGGCAATAAAATTTATGATTTTATATTTAATATTAATAATGTAAAGGTGAATGTAATTATTAATTATTCCAGAATCGTTTGGTGGCGTGCCATGGAGTGTTTTGTGTGTTGGGAGGTTAAATAGTGGACTCGATTAATTACTACATTCGACTTTGCCAACTCTGGTAAGAATAAATTTAACGAGGCACTAAGGACAAGTCACATCTGAAAACATTAGTATTCGTCACAGTTAGATTAAATAAATAGGCGTTACAGACTCACTTCATGACTTCATTTTCTTCATACACTTTTGCAGAGGACAAAGAGGAAACTTTGTGTCGTATAACTTTAAGGACTTAGTATGCCAATATTTATATTTTATAGACATTACTTAATTTGTAACAACCACTACAAATTACTACCGGAAAGCTCGGTCCCATAGCGAGGAATCCTACCACAGCAATACAGAAGAAAATATAGAATTTTGTCTTTTTAGTTGATCTCATGATTATTAATTTACTGCTCGTTTATAGACTCGTTGAAATAAATAGCTTTACAACGTAAAAAATAATCACAATTTTTTCTAGGATTTAAAGATATTACTTTTTCACTGAAGGTATCGACTGTGGTGAAGTTTTAATTACACTATGTAATGTACTCAGATAATTGTTTTCCTAACAAAAATACTTATACATCAAATTTAACCAACCGTATTTTTGTTAGTTATAATATTAAATCCGATATTATTGTTCGTTACTCTTCAAATGTCGAAACCATATTGACAAGTTCAATCGAAATAAGTATAATTAATCAATAACTCTTTGCGTACAGTAAGTTTGTTAATCCATTCCTCCATTCAAGTAAATTTGTCTTAAGATCTTCATTACATTCAAATAATTTTCAAAGCCATCTTGAGTAACCTACTTTGTTATAACGCTATTGTTATTTGCCTCGTTATTCACGTTTTAACTCCCTGGCTACCAATTGTAAGTCTACGATAATTTTTTATTGTTCACAGACAGATATCATCGAGCCATGACACTGAAACTTACTTGATGCCAACTTCCAAATTTATTTGACACATAAACTTGAGAAAGGCCAAATATACCATTTGGCAAATTAATGTGGAACGTAAATAGCCACATCTAGTCAGAAAACATGAAGTTTTATCGCAAAATAATACCCAAAGAGTTGTGTGTGTTGCCCATACATCTCCGTCAATTCTTTAACGAGATATTGCCATCGACTCTTAAACTTTTATGCACAATACATCGGATTAAACCATCCTTATTATTATTGTACTAAAATATAAATTGTATCTTGAAAACGAAGCGTTTTCAAGATTCACATTAAAAAATGTTTTATTGTTTTTTTTTCAAGACATCGGAAAGGTTTACTTCGTAAGAGAAAAGTAAGACATAACAGATATAAAAAAATTAACACCATAGGAATTATTTACATAAGTTCTCAGAGTTATGACGTCATTGTTATGTTATTGTTAATTATAAATATTTCCTAGACAGAAATTTCATTTAAATTGTTTGATATTACTCGATTACTCCGCTTTGGAAATAGAGATGTTCTTTAATTCCAATGAAAAGCATGCCATTCACTGATTAGCAATGTTTTCAAAATAATGGACGGAGTACAGAGAGAACTAGTAAACTAGGACTACAACTCCTGCGCATTTACTCGAATTATTACTTCATTTGTTTGTTGTTGTGTTGTTACTTTCCAATGTAGATTTTAACACCAGTAGTGTTTCATTTACATCAGGCTTGTTTGCTTCTAACAGCTGTATTTAAGGTTGTTACTTTGAGATTCCTTTTTTTACTGAGTGATTTTCTGGTAATAATGAACACTTATCACGTTCAATTTGATTTCCTACTTACTTACACATTCTTAATATATTCAATGTTTAATTACATTTTCTTAGAACTTCTTTTACATGTGACATTTATTTGACACATCAATCATGTTATTCAAACGTATTTAAATACTTGAGTCCTTGGTAGGTAAATGATGTTGATATTTGAATTACAATATTTATCAAATAAACATGTTCTTAAACACACAAAATAAACGAATTGTATAGTGTGTAATAAATTTTTTCATAAGTATACCACAAACATACCTTCCTCGCCTGGGAGGACTAGGTATCCAGGACAGGTGGCTGCGATAAACAGTTCACTGACCAAACAAACTGACAGCACACAACCAAAACGCGGCGCGTACTAACAAACTTCGTGTTGCACAAACAGGAGTTGGTGTTGGTGCTATATTTACCCCGCCACACCCCTCCGCCCGTACTGTAGTAAAGCCTGCTTCCCCCGCTTGACCACCCTAACTAACTACGTACACCACTTCTCCTTGTTAACATGTTTGTTTACCTTCCAACCCTCGCTTCTTTATCAGTTCGTTGTCTTCATTAGGTCTCCTAGAAATCTTTCCGTGTTGTGAAACATTCGAATACAGGAATATAAAAGTTGAAACAAAAGAAAAGATTCTTTAAACTTACCAATATATCAGCAGATATATTGTTACTTATTGTTACAGATGCTAACAAAATATTCTCCTCCGTTTACATCTTTACACAGAAATATTAAATAAACTGTGCTATTCGACCAAGTCGATCAACTTTACCTTACGGGCTGACTCCTCAGGATAGTGGGGGATGCGGCATAACCACCAAGTAAAATTACAACCCCGTCTAGAGCAGATATTCGAACTGAATTTACACAAGTATGGCGGCCTTGAGGGCGCCTAATCTAACTTTAAACCCTTATTAAGGTGAATAACAAGATATTTCATATTAATATTTACATTAAAAAGCTCTCCATTCAAACATCCACATAAAAATGTCTTCGATAGAAAACTTGGGTAATATTGTATCCGATAACGTTTGGGCACGCTTCAAATGTAAGTGAGAATGGTAACGAGGATGTTCGTGGGGACATTGAATATCTATGACTATGCTATCACGCGTTTAGACTCAGAGAAGCATGTTCACGACGGGAAAGAGGTTAGTTTTACATGAATTCAGAAATACCCTGTACCCAGTAAAATGTTTACTAATGAATCGTCTCTCTTGTAAATGATCAATTGTGAAAATTTAAAAGTAATTCACAATCCAATAGTACAATTGTAATATTAAGGTATGTGTTTGCCAATCAGTGAAAAATTATTCACCAACACTAAACAATGTTTACGCAGTTTGAACTTATCGTATCCAAACCATTAACGATAAGGGTATTTCAGATCTAGGTTCAATCAACTTTTGTTTGGACGTCAAGAATTCTACTGTGTAGCAAAAACAAAACCCAGTTCCAATTCTATATTCGGAATAAGAGATTATATTTTCGATGTCAAAACATATGAACTTGATAGAAATATATTATTATAAATATAAAATGTGTTCTGAGCAAAGTTCATTTTAAAGAAGTTTGATTTTTAAGTAGTCTAATCTTTTAGTAAAGTAAAGTTTTTTCATTTAGTGAAATTTCTTCTTGGTATGTTAAATTTTAATTTTTAATTTGAATGTTGGGTAGGCGTACCATAATGCGTGACGAATATTTGCAAAATAGATCCAGGGCATCAAATTACGAGAAAAATCAGATATAATAAATGTTGGAATGTGTTTTGTTTTCCGTATGTATGTATGTAATGAGTACTTGTGGTTTGAATTAATTATATTTTCGCTGTCGCAGTTGCGTTTGACTTGTTGCTCCGATTAAGAAAATATACAAATACGTGGGAACGTGAAGTCTACTTCGGGCCGAAACTTCTACTTTCGGCCCTAGGGTGGAATAACGATCTTAATTTCTGGTTGTGCGTGTTTTGTTAGACCAACGTTGTTGCTAAATTTCTCCACTGTGACCTGCAACGTATCGGTAAGGCTGGGGGAGGTTCAATTCCCGGGTACCAGTAACAATTTAAAAATGGGTTTAGATAGTTTTCCCTGTAAAATATTTAGCACACCTGAATGAAATGAAACTGGCGAAGATAGATAATGACTATTTTCAAGTCATTATCTAGATATTGTACGGACAAACCCACGCGGACACAAATACCCACATAAACTATAAGCAGACAAGAATCCAATAATTAAATATTAAGTATTTGTTCAAATTTTCGCTTTTAACTACTCTACTCAGCCTATATTTGAGAAGATATATTATAAAATGAATAATTTATATTAAGATAATTTCTTTTCAAAGCATAAAATCTCATCACTACACTTATAAAACAGCAGTCTTTACCTGTATTGTTAGTGTGATGCAATCTTAAAACAACTGTCGATTACAACGATGACAACAAAGTTAGCGTTGGTCAGCGACTGAGGGGTTGCTAAAGAGCTACTGTAACTGTCTATTTGATGAGGAGTGGTTGACGATATTGCGTGTGTACTGTTAGAATGATGATTACACAGAGTAATAACCTAGCGGATGGCACGGTGCGGAGTGATGAGGCAGAGCAACGTCATACTGAGAACACATACACATTAGTGATAATTGTAGGCTTACAAAAACATAGTCGGTATGCGGTCCTTTTCCTTAGGTATTCATTTTCCAATCTCAAAACTGTTTTACAGTATTAACTGCTGTTCAGTATTTTCAGTCTCAGGAATATTCTATCGTCTTTCAATTTAAATTGGTGCGTGAACTTCCCATCACAGGCTAAGTGACGTAATATGACGACACTGCCATCGCCAACGTCATTACAAACATTCCGAACTCTACAGTCTCTGTTTTTACGCGGCTGTCTCCGATCACTTTTCGCAGGTGGCTGTAATTCAGGGATGTAAACCGGAAATTAAAAAATCTTATACATTTTCAAGACAATTTTCATAACATCTTCTATTTCAACAAATTATTGAAAAATGAAACCTTGAAAATTGGGACAGTTCCAAAAATATCAATGACTTAATCAGGTATTTAGTGGCTATTTTTATTACTCACTATTTCTTCATTTCGTGTTATTCCAAAAGAAGTTAAAAAGATGAAAATGAAACTTCAAACCCACACATAAATCCTGGTTAACCCAAGAAATCCTCACGTCAAGAGAAAAACTTAAAAATTGTACTCTATACTTATTACAACGCAAAAATTACCGAATGATATATATAATAATACAAAAAAAATTAATTTTAAAATTTGTAAGTGCTCTGTCACCACAGGTAGTGAGGACTGCATACTACCCGGCAAGTGATAGATTCGGGTTCGAGTCCCGGTGTAGCAAATACTTTTTGTGTTTCAATCTTTATTGAAATTAAATTAGGCTATTGCTGTTTATAAACATTCAATGTTAGTATAAAGATCTTTGACCGGTATTTGTTCTTCCGATCATATGTTAGGTTGGTTATTTATACATATGTGACAGAAACGGCCATGTACTACATAATTTAATCGTAAAAGTAAAGCATCTGTGGTGTGGTAGCACATGAACCCGGCAATGTCCTCCTCCGTAGACTAATGGTTATAGTCTCGGCTCTCTAACTGAGAGATCACGGGTTCAAATCCCGGGGAGGACCAATCATGTATAGACACGAGATAAACCAGTGAACATCGAAGCCTACATAGCTGTGTAGCTGAGGCTTAAAAAAAGAGGGGGAAAAAACCGGCAATGATTCCTAAATAGTTTCCCTTTTTTAATTCTGTCAATAATAGAAAATACTTCCTAAACAACACCGGGTTTCCTCACATGATCATGTAAAGTACTTTAATTTACCTGAGGATCTTTTGTGAAGGTTTGGGTGTGTAAAGTTATATTTACGGAAAGACAAATGTACAGCAGACATGGTATGACGTGCGCAGCGCTGTAGTGCTAAGTGAAGCTATTTACTCGCTTGGCACCGTGGAGCGTGGCGGAGGTGTATTCACAACATTAATTGTCATTTAGTAACAAATTGCCATAGGGTTGTCCAGTTTACTATTACAAACGAGCACATCTATTTGTGTTACAAAAGGTTGGTCGTTAAAAATAAATATATTTTTATTTTAGTAATGATCTTTAATTAAGTGAATATTACTGTATAATAATAATAATAATATAACAATAATAATAATATAACTTTATTGCGGTAACAATAATAAAATTGCATACAAACGTCACAAAATATTTAAATAATAAAAAGGTAGGCCTACACTTCATTCACTCACGCACACAGTTACATTTTCTCTTATTCACTCTCATCTTCATTCTCACCAGACAATCCTGCCACTGCCACACCAGAACCAAATGATTATTGATCGTGCTAGTTTTGAATTTCGTCCCAGCGGCTCTCCATAAACTCGTCAACTGAGTTAAACACCCTCGACACCAAAAGGTGTCTTAGTCGAGTTTTAAATTTTTTTTGGTCATTCAATTGTTTGATCTCTTCAGGGAGCTTATTGATTAGCTTGACACCAACCTCAGACGGTAAACGTTCGAATGCTGCAGTTCTGTGTATACACGGGCCCGTACTTAGGCCGGGGCCTCAGGGGGCGAGACATGGCGGGGCCCGTTTGAATATCTTTTCCGGGGCCCGCCAAAGCTGAGAATATACAGAGTGTATACAGAAACCATATGATAGAAATATGTCAGGTATTATTAACGAATACTAAGCTGTAAGTATTAACTAATTGTGTAAACTCACTTTGACCAAACTACCAGCATTTATTTAAAAACTTGTACATTAGGATGATATTTGCAATGTTGCATATTTTCTCTTCAATAACATTCAGAGATACGCTCTCCTAGGGGGATACTAGTAGCTAAGAGGTCTCAGCTTATCGAGTCACTTGTTCGAGTCCGTCTAGGTATGGCCGCGGTATTCTCGTGTACAAACAATCATCTGAATCTAGCCTGACGTAATATAAACGATCCCGGGTTAGAGATTTAGATCGCATACATTCAGAATAAAACAGATCCTGTTTCATCCATTGATAGCTCACTCCATGGTCAATTCTCTGCAATTATAGTCTATGTGTAACTCATCTCCTAAATAAATATAAAATTTGATTTTGTCCTGGTTTTGTTACATATCATCGAAATCAAAAATTATAATTAAATATTAAAATTATTTTCATTTAATTAAAGAGTTACTAGTCGTGTATTAAAGAGTTTACTGTTTTTACGTTTATATAATTTATTTCTATATTTCTGTTCATTTTATGCAAAAAATAATGTTATTGGTTTAATTAGCTACTTACTTTGATTCTCGAAAGTTGTATTCTGGTTTTATGTATGAGAGCTAGAAAGCCAGATAGGTACCTTCATTCTTTGTACATGACAACTATAAGTTTCATTGCATTTTATGTTATCGCTATCGTATAATAAATTAATGTTCATATTTTGTGAATTTTATTTTTTCTGCTGTTGAACTGTTGGATTTTAAAATAGATTTAAAGGAAACTAAAAATTGTAAAAATTTACAAATGATGAAATTGCCTGAAGGCAATAAGCATTCTAAATACATTATTATTAAAATGAAAACATAAATTGTTACAAGGCTGAATTCTAAGCAAAATTACAATACGTGTTTTTTTTTTTTCAAATACCGCCTATTCAGCAGTACTATATTCGTTTAGCAGATTAATAAAATAATAACGATCTCATTTAACATTAAAGTATATTACTGTAAATCTTTTAAGAAAACTAAAACAATCTAAAAATTGCAGTTATAACTATAGGTATAATGAACCCAACTGATCACAATTAGACTACTACTATAGTTGGAACACTACTGTGTGTTGTATCGTTAGCACACGTTTGCAGGTGTACTTCAATTTTTGATCATTGACATTTTACCAAATTGATTTTATTAATTCTAAGCAGCTTCAATAAAGTGATGCACACTACTTTACAAAATATACCAGTAAATCTGTACTGCAAACTTTTGAAGATTGAAAAATTGACATCACTTGAAGTTGGAGGTACACATGGAACTGTCAAGAGTTTTGTAAACACAGAAAGTGCAAAACCCTGGATTTCCCCAATACGAATCAACTGTCATGTCTCGGTTGACTTAGGATGTCTTCACACGTCGTTCACTCAAGTTAGGAATTAAGTAAGGCTTATGTCAGCTGTAATTTTGAAGCTACCAACCGTGTCTCAGCAGCGTTGCCGGAACGTTACACACGGTCATATACAAAACCCTGGATTTCCCCAATACGAATCAACTGTCATGTCTCGGTTGACTTAGGATGTCTTCACACGTCGTTCACTCTAGTTAGGAGTTAAGTAAGGCTTATGTCAGCTGTAATTTTGAAGCTACCAACCGTGTCTCAGCAGCGTTGCCGGAACGTTACACACGGTCATATACAAAACCCTGGATTTCCCCAATACGAATCAACTGTCATGTCTCGGTTGACTTAGGATGTCTTCACACGTCGTTCACTCTAGTTAGGAGTTAAGTAAGGCTTATGTCAGCTGTAATTTTGAAGCTACCAACCGTGTCTCAGCAGCGTTGCCGGAACGTTACACACGGTCATATACAAAACCCTGGATTTCCCCAATACGAATCAACTGTCATGTCTCGGTTGACTTAGGATGTCTTCACACGTCGTTCACTCAAGTTAGGAGTTAAGTAAGGCTTATGTCAGCTGTAATTTTGAAGCTACCAACCGTGTCTCAGCAGCGTTGCCGGAACGTTACACACGGTCATATACAAAACCCTGGATTTCCCCAATACGAATCAACTGTCATGTCTCGGTTGACTTAGGATGTCTTCACACGTCGTTCACTCAAGTTAGGAATTAAGTAAGGCTTATGTCAGCTGTAATTTTGAAGCTACCAACCGTGTCTCAGCAGCGTTGCCGGAACGTTACACACGGTCATATACAAAACCCTGGATTTCCCCAATACGAATCAACTGTCATGTCTCGGTTGACTTAGGATGTCTTCACCCGTCGTTCACTCAAGTTAGGAGTTAAGCAAGGCTTATGTCAGCTGTAATTTTGAAGCTACCAACCGTGTCTCAGTAGCGTTGCCGGAATGTTATACTCGGTCATATACAAAACACTGGCGCTAAAGAAAACTAAAAAGGTCCCTTAAATATTGCTTTCACAGTAATGGTAGTCTACATGTGTGGAAAACCTCATATATTATACTTTACATACGTCTATACTTGAAAATTATTCATATTATTATTAACGATATTTTTGAATAAACAGTTTTTTACAGTTAAATCATTAATACTTACTTATTTGTGATACAAATATACATTAAAAATAATTTATTTTTGTTATTTTTCGTTCAATCTGTAAGAGATTCGCCTTTATTTAGAATAATTCTAATAACTGTTGTAACAACTTTGATTTGGGATTTCCTATTTCATGTTTATAAAACCAATGTTTAATAATTGCATCCAATCACATTATAGCTCAATTCTATCAATTCATGTATTCATTTAATTGTCTAATTAATTATCGCGCATGTTAAAAATATTATAGTGAATATTCACCACGAAACATCAATCACTATAAATTGTCATAAAGATTTACAATGTGGTACGTAGCAGTAGACCCACGCTCAATATGGGTATAAGAGTATATCTCGCAACGTTACTCGCGTGTTCAATTATTTACGAGTACTTTGACCTGTCACAAGATGACCTAATACTAACTGCCAATACTAATCTTTGCAAGAAAGTTTAAAAGACAGTAGAACAAAGAGATCAGTTGATTGCGGGTCCCAATGGCAGATTGACATGGTAGCGTGCAAGAGTGACCTCTCTCTGATTATAAGTGTCTTTTATGTTCCTTAGAAAGAGAGCAGCGATATTGCATGTGTATTGGGTAGCTGTCCTATAATGAAAGTAGAGTCCGCAATTCACAGCGTCTCCAGGGTCTGGCGCGCGCCTTGTAGCCACGTTTTTCTCATAACTTTCATGTAGCCTACAGTATTTACTGGTTATTGTCTGTCTTACAGTGTTCTTTAGTTGCAGCAGTTGGGCTCCATGTTTCTTTGCAATTTTGTTGTCAGCTAAACATGACTGAACTGTCTTTCTAATCAATAAGAAAATCTAATAATCTAATGGTTAGTTATGGTTCAAAATGTCAAGTACAACATATTATTTCATTCCTAAATGTTAAAACTTGTACACTTGTAGGACTTAGTACAAGAGCTATAAAAACCACATATTATTTAGTTTTTACAGCATACTACTCAGTAATAAAACAGGTTTACGCAACTTCAAGTGGAGTCCTACAGGACGAAATCTGTCAAAAACTACACACCCAGCACACTTGTTCACAATACCCATATATTCAACAATATTCAACCCAATATTCAAATTCCTTTAATGTCGTAAGACAACTTTTGTTGTATGACAGCGTCAAGTACATGCTGTATATACATAGCTTATAAAGTAAAACAATAAAAATACAATGGTTATACAACAGTAAATATTATACTAAATTTTTTTATTAGTCTACATAATTATAATTATTGTAAAAAAAAACTAAAAATGTAAAACGAGTCACAACTTTACAATTGTTAGTTTATGCCCGATTAAAAAGAAGTTTACAATTCCAACTAACTAATAATGCAAGAAAAACAAAATAATAAAACAAAAACATTATTATACTAGTATAATATGAATATTATTCAAATATTCAACTCAAACCACTCCAACATGAGGATATTTTGACACTTCTTCAATCAGTTGTGTGCATCATTACAATGGTGTAACTATTAAAGTTTGTGCAGCTTCACCGTAGCATAGGGGAAAGGATGAGTCTCTCACACAAACAGGTCACGGGTTCGATTCCTGGAGAAAGTCGATTAAAGTTGCAAATGAGTTTTCGCTAAAAGAATTTTACAATAATCGCTAAAATTTCAATTCACGTAAAAACAACCCATTAGTGGAATAAAATCTTTCCTCCGACATTATGTACAAGATAGTAATAAATATATTAAAAAATACTGTTAACGGTGCTACTATCTTTTGAGGTAGAAAACGGTTGTTTGGTTTCCAAAGCATTCATTCTTATAGACTGATCAGATACCCGTTTTATTTAAAAAAAATCCCAGTTCCGGTAACAATAGGATATTAAACCCTACCTAGTTCCCCATTCACGCTGAGTTCGGAAATCTGTTCATCATGAAAAAGAAGATAAATAGTAATTTTGTAGTTACGCGTGTACACTTTCAATTATATCCGTTAATAATTGTTTCTTTTGCCCTTAATCCTCCTAATTACCTTAGGATGATGTTACAAATAGTGTGTATTTTCTAATAAATTCTTGGTGTTAACAAGGTTAAAAGTGCTTGTTAAGTTATCGTTTTAGCTAACAAATAATGACACGTAGTGAAGAGAAATGAAAACTAAGTAGAGGGAGTGTCATAAAACCATCTTTTGATCCAGCCTCTTCCATCTTATCTAAAAGCATCCAAATATACTCGTATATTTGTAAATACAAAGTCATAAGAGGAATTTAGGAACCACCAGTATATTGATTGTCATAGCCTCATATCGAGTTTTAAAATGTGATGTTCATAAAGTTACATTAATCAAGTCGTTATTTTATGCAATTTTCTACATCTAATTTATAAAGACCAGGATTTGTGAAAAACCCAAAAACGAGTAAAACGAGCAAGAAGTAAAGATTATTAAATTTACATTCTTGCATAGTTTTTTAAGAATAAGTTTTGTTTTCCGTATGATAAATATAATTTTACATAAAGAAGTGCTTTCACAATCTAGGAACTCGGACCCATCCAAAGGAATAATCCTCGTATGGTCTTTATCATTGGATCTTTCATGCTGTCAATGTTTGAGAAAAATTAAAGAATTTGCATTTGAATTTATTCCTAACATTAGACAACTTTTATTTGTTTAAAGTGATGTAATTTTTTCCTAAATTTACATCACTGTTCTCCGAATAAGTTCATTCTAATTTGTTTCAGTTAATATTTATACAATTCTAAGCAAATACACCTTATATGTAATTAAATAGTCGTAAATGACTCACAAACAGTCGTTGTAACTTGTATAATGTCGTTGTATAAGTGGTGCTATTTTTAAGGCACATGTATTTATAGTGAAATTAGTTCTCACTGAAACAGACTGAGAATATTATCTAATGTACAAGGTAAGGTAAGGATAGGTATTTCTGTTCTCTCAAGCACGGGCGGCTTGGCTTGTCATTATACCAACTTGTCACTCAAAGTGACTTGCAGTCAAGTCGGATCTCAAGATGGTCCTAAAGCCTTGTATTTGAGCCTTCACTAAGCTCTACCTTGTAGGTTATTATCATGCCTTACCTAATCTTGTCACTTTTATAAACATTAAACAGAGGCTACATAATCATCCATATGTTCGGTTTCAAGACATGTTACTATAAGCACTGACGTGTTTTAAATTGAACAGGAGCTGAGAGCCAATTTGCATTTTAGTATGAGTTAAAGACGTGCTTTTGTCTGAAATCCACGGACATTCCTCCTAAGAAAGAAGAGCTTGGTGGAGGTCGAAATTGGAGGGTATAAAAAGGGTTAAAATATATATAAAACGATAATTTTTTGTCTAATAAAATTTGGATTAGATTGGCTCACAAAAAGTCGACCGTCAGACACATAAATAATACTTATATCACCAGCAAATAAGGTAATTGAAATTCGCCAATTTCGCTAAATAGTCGGTTTTTACATGGTTAGCTGGAGGTGATAGAATATTTATTACACCACTGGTAATAAATCAAACCAATTCTCATTTGTTCCTTTTATAATACTTATATCACTTGGGACAACAGCAGCATATGACATGGAAAGAAATTATATAAGATACTCCATGATAATCAACAAAATGATTGATTTACAAACTTTCACATTATATGTAAAATAATGTTTATTGATCAAAGCAAATTTTATTAATCATTTGAATATAGTATTCTATTGTACGTTATACGTTATTTGTTTCTTGATTAACATTTCTAAAATACAATTTAATTTATAAAATTTCATAAATTAAGTATTTATTTACATGCTTGCACTAAAGTGAATACTTTTTTTTTTTTTTTTTTTTTTTTTTTTTTTTTTTTTTTTTTTTTTTTTTTTTTTTTTTTTTTTTTTTTTTAGGAGAGCCCGATCCCCTTTAAGTCTTATACTGTCCGTCCTCATGGGCCACCACTGGCCTGTGCGAGGATCTTATCAAACAGAATAAGGGGAGAGTCGATACAGTACGAGGTCGATGGTACTGATAAAAAGTGCAACGGTCACAGACAGGATTTGAACCTGCGCTATGTCTAACTCAGACTCAAAGTCCAACGACTTAGCCCGCTAGGCCATCGGCACCCCCAATTACAAACACAATACAATTATAATATTAAAATTACATTTTATATCATATTTCTTTTAGGGACTTTAAATGTATCCAATGAAATTTATAATTATAACTTTTACAACATTTAGTATTTTAAATCAGTTTGCTTTAAAATACATATTATCTAAACATTGAATTATTTTAATGAACTATAATAAAACTTCACAGTATAAACTTGTACATGAGTATTTTAGTTTAACTAGCTATAACTAGAACTGTTTTGTTACAACAAAATTTATTTTGAAGTTTGTCTTTGGTTACTCATGTCTAGAAAACTTGACTTAAATTCTGGATAAAAACTGTTTAACTTGGCAGAGTTTATTTAAGTCAATAAAGTAAATAAATCAGAACGGCAGTATAGGAATCTTCAAATTTTGTCGTATTCGGATTTGGCTGTAAAAATTTACTAATACAATTCAAAGTATATTATATTATCTAAAATTTATAACATTAAGTCAGTTTTATAATTATTATAAACAAAAGTCACGAATATGAAGAAATTGAACTTTAAAAATTCGCTTTGTAAACACCGACTGCAGCAAATTCTTTCTTGAACTTCGCGTTACTACCAAATTACTTGTTTATAACGTTTCTATATTTTTTAAACCTTTCGTGTTCAACAAATAAGTTAAAAGTTTTTTCATCTAATAAAAGAGAAGATTGCATTTCATGAAATGTCATATGTCTTGTTATGTTTAATGATTTCGAGTGACTTTAATAGCAATTAAAACAGATAAGCTTTTTCGAAAATTAAACACCGATTTACATTAAGGGTAGAAAGCTGTCGTTCCCAGCTGCCTCACTTCTTTGAAGAAATTTTATTTTTTGAGTCCGATAAGAAATTTATAAAATAATTTCGTTTAAATTATCATGGTGTATTTTTAATCTTAGAATAGTAGGTCGACTTTTTTGTCTGGGAGTTGCCGAATGGTTCTGCGACGACGAGTTTCAGTTTTTAAATGTTATTAGGATTAGGACTCGTATTCCGAGTAAAAAGAATATTTACATTATAATCAGTAAATTTGGCTTCACGTGCCTAAGTGGTGGTTTAAACATATGAACTGAACAATACCATTATACAAACAATATTTAAAAACAATAATTGGATTGGATATTTCTAAAGAGTTTTTGAAAACATTAAAGTAATGTTATAGTAACATTATAGTAAACCTGTAACTAATGATATAAATATAAAAGATACAAATTATACATGTTCAACCCAAAATGTTTTGTATGTGTTATAACCTTAGAAGTTTCTTTGACCAATATATAATGATAATTATTAATTAACACAAGTAATACAATTCAAAAATTGAAATATATGAATCCATGGTGGTAGATAGGTTATCTTCATCCATCTTCCCAGCACAACTATGATGTCAGCGAGTTGTATGCACGAACAGCACGGTAAGTTATTGGACAAACCCTCTTGGGATAGATCCATTGTAATTCTCAGCACGTCCATGAATACCAAAAGCATTATACTTTTATTTTAGCAACTGTGTAATTTTAAATAAACAGTCTTTAATAAGATCAAAACTGTTGTTGCGTTTATGCGTGCAACTACGTATTTCCTGATCCAATCAGAAATGTATATATAAATTATTGTCACGAGACCATTTCTGTATAATTTGTGCAACGTTTGTGTGAAAATGACAATTAAGACTGTTAATTTGAACTATTGTACGCTCTCTCATTCTATTAACACTTCCACTTTGGTTCACAAAGGGCTGTTTAATTCTGTAATCTGCTGAGAAACAATTAAACAGTGTATACCGTTCAACATTACAACATTTCAAGTGGGTATAATAAAATGTTTAATTACTTCAACATTGTTATCATATAATGTTTCCGTTCCAGCAAGACCTTAAAAATTATTTATAAAGTGTAGATTTAAAGATTTTCTCAGCTTTTTTCCTGAGGATCCTCAGCCCTCTGAATTTGATGTTGAAGACTGCGACAGTCACGTGTTAAGGAATGTTATGGATTTTGAAAAATAAAGAAACAAGGATAAAGATCTGAAATGTTCAATTGTGAGATTTGAGGCTGATTATGATGCAAATTGTAAATTTATATTAACACAAATTCATAATTATCAAAATTATAACATTTTTTTAACCTTACTATGGATTCTGTGATTTATGATGATATCAAATAGTGTATTTCACTTAACATTCAGTCAATTCTCCATCCATCAATTTAAAGAATAATAAAAAGATGAGTTCTAATACAAAATAAAAAATATTAAATATTAAAACACCCTATGTTTTACTTACTTTTCATTTAAAACAATATTTAAAAAACATTTTTCCCGAAAAAATTAACTTATGCAGTTGAAATATAATGACAGAATAATAAATAAAAATAATCGGAACAACCGAGGTTTAAAAAGAAACAATTAATGAAATTGTCACTATAAATCTATAAGAATTTCCACTATAAATCTATAAATTTTAGATCTATAAGTAAAACAGGTGCAAAGGCGTTCTGTCTGCCAAGGGCATCGCTCAATGGCCCAAACGTAGGAAAAGCAGCCTCAATGGTCTAAGATAGGTGAAGATTCTTAAACTATATAGAATATTTATTTATCCGTGACATTCCAGCGTTAGCAAAAAAGTTATGTATTATGGGTTTATATCCTCGATTATATATATTGTCATATCATTTCCAAAAAAATATTGGTGGCAATAAACTAAAACAGTCTCTTAGTATAACTCTTAGAGGCTATATTTTACTTAATCCTAATAAGAATAAAATTAATGCAAACTTTAATTTACCGTTTACAATATCTTAGTATCCTAGTCATATGCTTAATTAATATGTATTAATAGAATCAAATGCACTGTTCTAATCGTTTTAACTCATACAAAGAAGTTTTATTAGGAAACATTTTACAAATTCAACTATCGTTGGAGACAAACAAACATATTGGTACTGGAAATAACTTTTTTTTGTAGTTTTGAACATAAAATGCTATTTACATGCATACAGCCTGGGTATATATAAGTAACAAGTACAGTACGTTATAAAAACACAAATAAATCTTTCTGTTTGAGATTTTTCACACCCGCAGTGGACAATATCTACTAGGGCCGAACAATTAGAATTACTTTTTTATAAACACGGATCACACGTACATCAATGACAAAAAGTAACAGAGCGGGGCATAACACTGTAATCGTCTGTTTATGGTCCCCGTCATGTTAGGCCGTTTATTCATTTATTTATTTATAGGCTTCTCTAATAATATTGTGTAGGATTCTTTTATTTTTCTCAAAATTAATTTCCACTTACTGAGGATTATTTTAAAATCAGTAACCCCAAGGAGGTACTGGTCAAGTTGGGTTATAAAAACGATTATAATTAATTTTCCTGTACTTTTTAGTACTAATGATTATGTCCTCATTGACTGAAATAACTATTCATCAAATACTTATTAAAAATACGAACTAATAATTTTGCCTTAAAATATTTGTTTTTGTTTTTTTAGATTTATTCTAAACAACGAAAGACTTTTCTTTATATGTTTTGCATATCAGCCACATATATGTATACAACAGAGTGCGCTAATTACAATTTCAATAGAAATTGCTTATTATAAACAAAGTACTCGTATAAAATATTGTAATATGCAAATATTACAAACAGTAATCGTAAAAAGAATGTGATGTTACTTACTTGGAGTGATAGATGTGACAAAAGGACGCACTGTGTCACTTACAGGAGTTCCTCCACCCCCAGGGCTCCCACCCCCTCCCACATATCACGATCAGTTGGTCAGACTTACGACGCAACTCGGTGCCTGATTACCCAATAGCCTAATAACATACTTCTCCTTCTTACAGGTGTCTATCAGAACTGTATATTCATCATTCATAAAACACTTCAAGTATCTAAGAATTTCTTTTAAACATATATTTATCTACCGAGTTAAAAAACAATATTACTACCTTTTTGAAAGATATTTAGAAAATAAAACTAATTTTAGAATATCGTACGCCTTTGCAGCTTAGATAACCCTTCTAAAAGGATTTTTCGAACGTCTTGTGCCCCTTAATAGTATTGGTCATTTTGGACTCCCTTTGAATCCAAGTTCCACTAATCATAACCACTTGGCTTTGTAGGCATGTTTGAAATTACATTGTCAATTGTCGTCTGAGTTGTGCCTGTCACTCTTGTGGGGGGTTTAAAGAGCAACTGAAGGCCAACTGAATTTATAAGATCCTCCATACATTTTTTCTTTAAAGCGTTAAAGTCACGAACGAATTTTGATGAAATGTTGTCAAGTCTGTCAAGTAGACATTCGAGGTTTGTGAAAACATTTTTTTCACTTCTGCTGGAAGACCTGTAAATGCCAATAAAAATTAATTTTCATTGGTTCGTTTGAAGTTTGACTTCGGCTGCCTCAAATTTTTTCTCTTTTATTTGTTTTATCTGTCTCATAAAAAAATGATAAAAATATCAAAATTTTTGTATGAAGTTAAACCTCCCTATTCCTATTGTAGACTGCCTGCAAAAGAAGTTTGCCAATTTATAACAATTTTCAGTTTGCGCATGTCGATATTCTGGTTATTAAATGATTCGGAAACAACAAGAACATCAGTTTTGAATTCTTCACATATCAGTTGAAGTTTATCTAATCTGTTTGCAGTTGACTGTGCATTTTGGTTTAGAAGCCTCGATTATTTTGAACTTCCACATCGGCTTACTGAACTCTTTACCGGGGAATTGGTTTCCTAAAAAGAGTGGTTTGTATTCTTGTTGTAGTTTTAGGAGCGATCTTGTAGAGAGAGCCATTAGTGATAGATTCTGCAAAGCTCTCGTGGTCCATGGAGATGGTCTTGGTGGAGTGGTGGCCGGTCTCGGAACAACACTGCAGTGGTGAACCGGAGGCAACGAGAGACGGGTCAGCTCCTTCACTATCGCGCTGGCCAGGAGTCAGTCGTCTGCTCGGTCCATCCTTGATTATGGATTCTTCTAGATAATATATCATCCCTATTGGACGGGTGTAAACAGCCAGTGTACAAAGTTCACCTGATTAGCATACCCACCACCTGATTCGCAGCTATCACTTCACCCATCAGCCCCTCCCTCCTTTATCCGCTAGCCTACCCGCCAAATTCACGACCCTGTAAGAAAGACCAGCAGTTCGGGGTCTGTCGGTGGTAGTCAGAACTAGAACTACTTGGCTCTGTCCACCTGCTCTTCGCTATGAGCCGTTGTCTGTTTCAGACCTCTGAAACAATATTCTGAGCCGCTTGTGCAAAATTTTCGTGAATTGAATAAGCTCACCCAGTCGCCGAGCGGCAATCCACAGTCTGACTTAGAAAGTGTAAGCCCAATTACACAATACCACAATTATTAACACTGTGGCCGCTGACATGTTAATTTATTTGAACTATTAGGGATTTGGCTAAACATATTATAAACTATGTTTATTTTTAGGAAGAGAAACTAATCACTTACAATTAATAGATTTACATATATTTTCAAATTTTTGTTAATTTGCTGACAGTACTCAATTTGTTAACGTATATATTTTTATTATTTTATAACTACATTAAGGTATGAAAATCTTATAGAAATAGTAAAAATGTTCTAAACTATTAATACACAAAGAAAACACAATTTAATGCAAATAAATAGATCTACGACAAATTCATATTTTAAACGTCAAATTTGTTAATTTTATAGAGTTAGCAAATTAAAAGACAATTCCTATTGCACATTTAAAGATATATATATATATATATATATATATATATATATATATATATATATATATATTATATATTAATATTAATTATATTATATTGTAAACAATTATATTGTAAACAAAATATTATATTGTAACATAAATACCGTATTGAATATTACACTCAGAAGGATCTATATTCAAGAGTTCCATTTAGGTGTATACCGTGAGCCGTGAAGTGGTCTTATCATAGTTCACTCAGGTCAATTATCCTCATTCCTTCACCGTGTAAGCACAACTCACTTATGAAGTTGTTCGCCAGAACGATAGAATCGTGTATAGGGTGGAGGCAAATCATTCCTTGGAGGCAGAGAATCTGTCAGCATATTTGATGATCTCTTACGTTGATCAATTATTATCTATATAATATAATATTCCGGAAAATTATGTCCTGCCTCCCAGAAGCCATGTAGTTCGTTCAATCATCATTACAACATGTTTCGTAATTATTTGTTACGCTATATATTGTGGAGTCGCCTGATGATGAAACCTTTGGTTTCGAAAGGCCTCGTCCGAAAAATAAATAAATTGGAAAAGTATTGTATTCTTTACATTTAGTAGTATTTATTATTTATATCGTTTACTTATAATTTGTTATTGTTGGTTTAACATCTGTCATGAATTATATTGTAGTTTTTTGTAAATTTGTCAGAATGGGGCCAATAATATTATTTTAATCATACAACTATTGAATTTTCATTAGCATTAGCATTAACATATAGCCCTGTCATATTTAATAGTTTGTGTTACAGCTCAGAAACTAAGGATTTTATCTACCTGGGAATAGTTTCATTGAATTTAGAGAGGAAGTTTAATAAAAAATGTACCCTATAATGGGTTATTTAAAATCTTTGGCGCTTATGGGGGTTTTCCATAAATGCAGACTTTTGCCCCAATGTGCGGCACAGCTAATAACGATTCAGTGTATGGCTATTTCTGCAATTCTAATTAGCTTCCATGACCTTGTGGAATCCGTACGTATTCCAGAGAAGGACAATGTTTCCTAAAAACCTTTAATCTATTGGAAGTCAAACCAGATGAAATGGAACGATTATTACTGATATAACTAAGATTTTTTTCTAAGAGACTTCCCAACTACTCCGCGTTCAGAAATATGATACGGGTCTGTAGCAGGTTTCAAACTTCTGATTTGAACAACGTTGAGAATTTGGATTTATTTGAGATCGGTAGATATTTCACACTATCTGATTAGATTGTTAAAGTTAAATGCCTGAAATGACATTAGAAAATCTCAGATTTATGAAACCACACAATCTGTTATGAGTCAACCGGTACGAAGCTTCGATTAGTAACTAATGTGCCAATACATATTTAGAAAATAATTATTAGATTAATATTTATGTATTATTATATCCACCTTCTATTTTGTATTACTCAAATTTTAATTCAAATAAATTTTATCTATATCATAATCAAAATTAAGATTAGTAAATGGTATTCTACAACTATTTTTCTACTGATGAATCTTACAGGTAGAACAGTACCAATTGCAAACGACAAATTGCATGGTTTTATCGCCATGCTGACAGGTTCCATTGGAAGGAAAAGATAATCTCGCAACATGGCAACATTGTATCCCACTTTGTTTTGACGTACGATCGTTGGTTAGAAGATCTGTGTCACAAAGAGATCGGTTACTCTGAATGAGTCCGTTACTTGGGTGACTGACAACCGCGTTTCGACGATTGTGATTGCAAACTAGTGCAGTCATTGAAGCATTGTTGCTCCGAATTTTTTTACTGTGAACCGAATTGCATAAAATTTTGGAATTAGGTTCATCTTACCCTTAACTTCAAAAGTGAAAATGATTTGAACTCCGCAACCACCCTGGGGGTGGTTGCCACCCCTTCTCGGGAGTGAATTTATTTTTTTCAAAATAACCTCGGATATCGATAGAAGGCCTAATTTTAAGCAAAAAATCATCTATAACGTTTTTCTAAAAATCCAATACTTTTCAAGTTATTGGCAATTGAAAATTCGCAATTTTTTCACGTTTTTCATCGGTTTTTTGCAAATATCTCCAAAAATATACGTTTTATCGAAAATTTTATAAAGAACACAATTGTAGCAGGTAAAACAATGAACAATTTTGTTTTTTATAAAGTATTCTAAGTGCAATATTAAGCTAGATATTAAAAATCAAAGCCGTTTTTTATTTTGTCTGAAATTTAATCGATGTGGTCAATGCCATCTAGCGGCGAGCAGATGCATTTTAGGCATTCTAATAAAAAAGAGTTTTATAGTGCTTGAAATAAGCTTTAAAATGAGCACTATTAAAATTCTTTTGCAGGTAAAATAAGTGAGCCGTATTGCAAATAAGAGGAGCATCTAATGTTTTTTCTTTTAAATCAATGGGTTTCATAAGTACCATTTCCACCAAAATTAAAATTAATCGTATTCCGCCTAGAATCAACTTTATTATGAAGAGTTTGATAGATTGTATCAGTTTTGCTGCTTCAGGACACATATTTTTCAAAAAAGTCACGATTAAAAAAAATCAAATTTTTAAAAAACCACCTTTTTTCATAATATCTCAAAAATGACGACATATACAAATAAAAGTGTAGGTATAAAAAATGTAGGTATATTTCTGACAAATAATTTGGATTTTTTTATTTTTATGTCAAACAAAAATTGACGGAAATATGATTGTTTAAAGAGCGCATGGCAGCGCAATCACAGCCTCTCTTAAGCCCTTTAACCCTTCACCGTTTGAGAAAAAGGTTTTTACTATATATTGCAATAAAGGATGTTGTAGCTCTATTAATTGCCTTTACAATGGTTTTTTATAAATTGTGAAAATTGAAAGAGTTATGGTAAAAAAACTTATCATATTTTTTTCTACTTAGTAACTGAAAATTTCGGACTATGAATATTTGGAGCAATGTGAAAGTACGCAGTATAATAGAGATCCAAAACTATTGTAATGTGTATATATATATATATATATATATATATATATACATAATATGGCTCATATATTTTGGAAACGTAGGCATGAGTACATACCAACGTTCTTATATGTATATATAACACACTTGAGTGAATTTTGTATAATTTGTAAATATTTTATCCAATAAATGGCAATTTTTTACTCTAAATTAAATTATTTTTAAATATGTAATCATAAATATTTACTGTTTTAATTTAGGGGTAGTTTTAAGGGTAGAAAAGCTTAAGAATATGATAATCATTTTCGAGAGTGTGGAATAATATTTAAATCCTTTTCATTTTATAAAAAAAAATTTTAACAATTTTTTTATCAAGGGGTAGTTTTCAAGGGTTGAAAGGGGGTTAAAATTTGATAATTATTATAGAAAATATAAAATATTACTAACTCTATACTTACATCTTTTTATATCATACCAAAGTATTTTTTTGTGATTTTTTTAAATTTAGGTGTTGTTTGCAAGGGTTGTGAGATTCTCAAGGGGTTGAAAATGATTTTAATATGAGGTAATTGTGTTAGAAAACACTTTAAAATTTCACCACTTACTATTAAACATGTTTTCTAGCGATAAAATGGCTCAATGTCGATTTTTCCATTAAGGGGTTGTTTACACCCCTTAAAATAATAGGCGGAGTTCAGATCATTTTCACTTTTGAAGTTAAGGGTAAGATGAGCCTAATTCCAAAATTTCATGCAAATCGGTTCACAGTAAAAAAATTCGGAGGTAAGACCGTATTTTTCGCTTCAATGACTGCACTAAACGTAACAGTGAGCCTACGGTGTCGTCGACTTTGCGTTGTTTCGACCTCAATTCACCCCTTCAGCTAAGGATTTTATGTAGAAGCAGCAGATTTCAGCTGCAATACACATTTACCTTTGACGTCTGGGTGTAGGCTGGCTGTTTACCGAACCGGTCTTCTCGAATTTGGCTACCAAACGTTGAAGAGTTGAAGAACAATTGAAGAACCTCCGCGTCTGCCGTAAAATGGTCGCAACGCATGTAACGTTTAATCATCTGAACGTGCTGCTCAGTTGTGTAACTTGTCATGATGAAATAAATTGTAATTAAATGTCAGAACTTACTGAACAACAATACACTATTAAAACGCCAAAACAACATGGCCGCCACAGGCTGCCAACATCTACCCGCCCAAAATGAAAAACCCTATAATTGCTTGTAATAATAATAAATGTCATATGCGAGATGAAATGTAGAAAGTGGATAATTTCGCTCACATTATGCCTCTTTTTAGAATGTAAAAGTAATTAAATGAATCAAGTATGCTGTCTCTCTCATCCAATAAATATACCTGCTTGCCATTAACATAATATCTCTAGAGCATCGTAACAGAATTGAAGAAAGCCGCTTTGAGGTTTGCTCCGCTAAGAAATTAAAGAGCCCGCTAATGAATCATACAACGGTTTCAAACTTCTGTTCAACTCAAATTCCTGTTTTATCAAAATTAAATTATTTAAAACTGTTGTAATAACACGCCTAGACTATGCTTTGTTGAAAACAAGGTGTTCTCACTAAATTGTTTTGCCAAGCGTCTGAAGTACAAAGTTTTATATTTAGAAAGTCTGTTTTGTTCTTTTCTTAGGTCAGTTCAAGCTAAACTGCCGTATGTTTACAGCACATCGCTGGTTGTCAGATATTCCGACATTTGAATACCGCTTGAACTTGAGCCAAAATATGTCTGCCTCACTGTTTACGCTTATGTCAATATTTCCTGCTAGATGTCGCTTTTATATCATATCCAACGTGAAAACTAATAACTGAACTTACCCACAAATAATTCTTTATTTATCAAGTCTGCCACAATCGCAACGTCATTGTAATAAACAAGAAGCCCGCTGCAGTTCCAACTGTATAACTGCCAATGATAGTGTCGACCTTCACCTGCAACCTCGCTAGAATCTGTGATAGTCTTTAGAATGAGTCCCCGTTATCGTCGCATCCTACACCAGGCCCGTGTAATATCGCGGATTATCGACCACCAATCATCATAACGAATTCGATTAACGTAAACGATTTCAATCCATATTTCACTACTCAGTATCTAATATTACGAAAAGTGTTGGATTTACATAAGTTATATCGCAGTTTCCGCGAGGTCTGACAATTTTTTAGGAAAATGTGAAAAAACACATCTTGAGCATATATACAGACTGTGTAAAATGTCTGGAAACACATTAGAAAAACGTTAAACCAAAGCCAATAACATTTGCACAAAAAAAAGTTAACGGCTGTCTCAATTACTTTGTTACCATTAACAATCACACGCTTACATTGGGGGGACGTCCTGTGGAGAGTATCATGGAAATCTTAAATGATGTCCACATGTAAAATGTTAGACTATGAATCTCATTAAGACATTCTAAATAGTTCTCATTTACTTTTAGTTACGAATAACAACATCTAGTATTATGTTGTTTTACTAAACAAATACATATATAAATTAAATCAATATAAAGTGACCTTACAATTATAGAATTATAGAACAGAGTATCGAAAGGCCCAAGATAACGTAAGGAAAGTATTTAGCGGACTGACTGCACCTTTTTCTCGGATTAATGATTTTTCCGGGCTGTAACTTTTCCGCCCCTTAACCCCTTGAATGCTGTGATACTCTTGCAGTACTGACACCTCACTGCGGGGTTTTTTTTGCCACTTGCAACCAAAATTAATGTTAATCATTTTATTGGCAAAAACAATATATACAGCACTCTGAGTACTATTTATTTAGAGGGCCAGTTCCAGAATACAATAAGGAGTAATTAGGGGGAAACCCGTATTTTTTATATAATGGGATGGTGGGGGGGAGGGGGGTTGAAGGAACTAAAGATGGGTAGGAAATTATCTGTTATAATTCTTTAGCAAGTGAAAAAATAATACTCACAATGAAAAGAAACGTATTTATTTAGAACATTTGTTTGTATTTACACTTTGTAAAGCTCTTTGAGTTATTATTCAATAATTTTTGAGTTCGTGGAATAGTGCAAAACACGGCACCCACACACAGCCCAACATCGCATTCAGCGCACTGGTAGCGCGATTTTCGCGGCGTTTCTGTTCTCCTTGTTTTGTGTTTTTACAAACGTGACAAATACGTTGTGCATTTTTCTTTTTTTTCCGTGGATGGTACAAGAGATGGAAAATGACGCTGTGTTATACGCATTGGATTATCACCCACAGAGGGTCGGCCACCTTTCTGTTTTGTCCGTGGTTCCAAATTATCAGCCATTATTTGGCGAACAAGCTCTAGGTGGAACTGCTGCAACGTTGGTTTTCTGCCTGTTTGACAAAGGTATATGGCATGTGCATTTAATATAGACATATCCAAAAAATGGAAAAAAAGCTTCTTATACCATCGAGTAGTTCGGCGTACACATTCTACATTGACGATCATCATGTCCGACCTGTCAACTGCTCCCATGTTTTGGTTGTAGTCATGAACAGATATGGGTTTCACAATGGCCGCTTTTGTTTTTCTGTCTAGTTTACCAGTAGATACCATCTCATCTTTGTGCTCCGATGTCAGCATGACAACTTCTCGTTTATCAATCCACCTGACTGCTATACTTTGTGCCATTATTTAGGGCTTCCCGCTCACCTACTTCTAGCTCTTTCTGAAACTGTGGCATTCCCAATCTTATAGATTTTACTGTCCCACAAGCATTAGTTTTGTTTTTTGTGCAAAAATGTAAATAAGTCGGGACTGGAATACCAGTTGTCAATAAATAAGCAGTGGCCTTTGTTGAGATAATTTTGGAGAAGAGTTGTCCACAATTGCTCCGGAAATACCAAGATTTTCGGAATTGGAGTAGTCAGTGTCTTTCCCAGTATAAACAATGCTATCAAGTATGTAACCCGTCTCACAATCACATAACAGGAATAATTTAATTCCAAACCTACTTCTCTTTGAGGGGATGAACATTTTGAAGCCAAGCTGTCCTTTGAAAAGCAACAAACTTTCGTCAATGCATAGATTTCTAAATGGTTTGAAGTTGCGGGAAAATGCTGCCCTGAAAATATCAACCACTTCCTTTATTTACTAAGTTTGCCATGAGCGGGAGGAAGTGTATTATCAGAAAAGTGCAATAAACGCAAAATAATAAAATACCTGTCTCTAGACATGCATTTAGAGACACTATTCTCTTATGAAGAGAGGGTCACTCGACCAATAATCTTCAATGGCTATTTTTTTGTTATGTACCATCAACATTGTAGTAGCCAAAAAATAACTTCATTTCTTTCTTCGTAATTGGGACCCACTTTTTCAATCGAGAGTGTTCTGAAGGGGGGGATGTGGAAAACAATGTACTCAAACTGTTTGTTTGTTTCCAAAACAATTAAATCTAACAATTCGTCAGTAATAATTTTTTCAAAGCAATACAGTTTCAGAACAATTCTCTGAAAATGTGTCTGAATCCACTACCCCACTTTCCGAATTATCAAATTCAAAAACTTGTGGAATAAAATCAGTTGATGTCCATGAATGAGTGTATTTAGTTTTATTTATATTAAAACCCCTTCGTTTTTATTACTTTGGTTTTTTGATTTTACTTTAGGTTTGAACAGTTTTTTTTCTCTCTATCTTAATTCTTTTTTCTATTTACATTAGAGGTAGTTTTTTTTTTCGTTTAGAAATTACCCTACTCGGTCCAGGTAAATTCTGTTCCTCAACGATGTCAAGATCACTAACCCTCCTCTAATAATAGTGTAATTACAATCAAGATCCAAGTCGGATTCAGATTCACTTACCGATAATGTTTGGCTGGTATAAAGGGTCAGTATCAACAACGTCATCATCCTCTGATAAATCACTCAAATCCAATCCTATTTCAGAACTCGGCATTTCTAAAAAAATCTTCTAATCTCATACTCGCCTTCGTTATCCATAGACATAATGGTAGTCTAATTATTCCAACAACAACAAAATTATGTCCAGTAGTAATACTATACTAGTAATTATATTTTATATAAATAAACACTATATAAATAAAAACACCTCAATAAGTCCGAAAACACATAAAAGCACAAGACAAGACCACTTCTGTGGACTGACATTTGACAAAACTTATTCAGAACAGAAATGCACGTGGTTTTGTGGTAGTTGAAATATAATATATCAGGTAGCAGCACCAATCAACAAGAGAATAGTGTCCAGATAGTTCATATTGAGGCCGCTAGATGGTGTGGGCCCCTTTGTTCAGTAGTAGTGGACTACAACAAAGAGATACATCGTGTTCCGTACATTTTACGGGCGTAGCAGTGAGGGCTCCGCGGACGAAAACGTATATGTACGTTTTACAGCAGTCAAGGGGTTAAACCATTTGCCCCCAAAATTAGAAAGATCTTCCTTGGACCAAGAGAAACCTGTGTACCAAGTTTCAAGTCTTTAGGACCTCTCTGTAAAGAGTTTAGAACAGACGGATAGTCACGGGACGGTTTATTCTTTGCCTTTTTAATCTCAAAATCAATAGAATTCAGCCTTTGACCAAGAGGAACCTGTGTACCAAGTTTCAAGTCTTTAGGACCTCTCTGTAAAGAGTTTAGAACAGACGGATAGTCACGGGACGGTTTATTCTTTGCCTTTTTAATCTCAAAATCAATAGAATTCAGCCTTTGACCAAGAGGAACCTGTGTATCAAGTTTTAAGTCTAGGACCTTATTGACAGTGTCTATCAGACGGGCAGGCAACGACACGATTTCAAGATAGACCTTTTTAAATATTTCAATAAGGTAAATAGGCTGTTACAGTATCGGCAGTGCCTCGGTTGTTAACCAGAGAACCATGTCACAGTATCGGCAGTGTCTCGGTTGTTAACCAGAGAACCAGGTCACAGTATCGGCAGTGTCTCGGTTGTTAACCAGAGAACCATGTCTCAGTATCGCCAGTGTCTCGGTTGTTAACCAGAGAACCAGGTCACAGTATCGGCAGTGTCTCGGTTGTTAACCAGAGAACCATGTCTCAGTATCGCCAGTGTCTCGGTTGTTAACCAGAGAACCAGGTCACAGTATCGGCAGTGTCTCGGTTGTTAACCAGAGAACCATGTCACAGTATCGGCAGTGTCTCGGTTGTTAACCAGAGAACCAGGTCACAGTATCGGCAGTGTCTCGGTTGTTAACCAGAGAACCATGTCTCAGTATCGCCAGTGTCTCGGTTGTTATAAAGTAAACGGGTAATGTATGATCGATCATAATAATTTATGATCTGTCAGTCTGTCAATTTTTGTATCTTCTCTAAAGCGTTAGTATGTTGAGTTTTGGAATATTAAAATGTAAGTATATGATAGAGATGTGTAGTGAATTATATGTAATTTCGTTTCATTTAGTAATTTAACAGATATTTGTTAAACCATGGTGCTTGTAGGCTAATAGCAAATTATTTGGATGAAGGTCGTTAAAACTTGTGCGAAGTTAAGTGTAGATCGAATAAACACATTTTCTTGTGGAAATAAAATTGGTACTTTGGGATTATACCGACCACACCCAGACAAGAATCGTTATTTGACATTTTGCTTCTACTGATTACTAGATTAGCGTAGAACAATATTTCGTCAATATAAAACAGGAATAAATTGTCTTATTGCAAACCCCTCCCCATCCTCAGAGAGAGGTCAAAGTCGAGCGGTCTAGTAGATAACGTGATTGCAGAGTCTCGCCGCCCGTTCAGCTGGTGCGTCGCTTTGTTGTACTTCCGTGATTTATCCCTACATAAGTTTGTAAATTTTGTAATTAAAGAGTTGTTTTTTCGTTCTATCGTGTTTGTTTCTATAAATTTATATTTTTGTGTTCTTCATATTGGTGTGGTCGGTATAATCCCAAAGTACCATAAAATTATATAAATCTTAAATGTTATGATGTTGATATTCTAAGAGTTATAACATCTTAATTTCGGCATGATTTAAGATGTCTGTACTTCTAGTCGTTAATTCGACACTTGTTTCATAGAGTAACGTGTTACATCGTATTTTAGAACAACGGTATAATAAGTTACCCTATACTACATTTTGTTATGTGACTTAGTTTCCTAATTTGGGTGTATCTAAGCGACCAAATATCACACTGCAAATTACCCCGATTGATGAGTGAAGAGCTGCTTGATATGCTCTTGTCTCTTATTAAATTTCCCCTCAGACGTAATATCTCGAGTTAGGTGTTCCCCCTTCCTCACCTCACCCTCTGATCGTAGGACTAGTTACGGAGAGGGAGGAGCTTGTCATGGTAAATGTAAAAAGGTGTTGTACTTTTATGTCATAACTTTTGGTAAAAATCATATATGTGAAACATTCACAATAAGTTTGATTTTATCCAAAACAATATCTGTTATTGTATAGTATTATTCTACAAAAAGTGTATAAAATGCACAGTTTTAACAAAAATCAAATGAACAAGAGTCACTCGTTGAGTTAGCAGAAGACAAATAACGCGGAATGTTCTGGGCTAGAAATTTTGTTAAAAATATTATATCGTTTTTGAAAATAGATTTAGTATATACTACAGTACTGAACGTTTAGTGTTTATATTGTAGTATATATGAAAATGGGATAAGGGAATAGGCGATAATGGGATTGGATTATTGCTGAAATAATATCTGATTTCGGTAGTTAGCATGTGATTTTAAATCAATGTTTTGCTTTAATATTTTGTTATTTTTATATTAAAATATGTTAGATATTATTAATAGGTGCTCAAAGTTCAGTTTGTATTACATTTTTGACCGAATGTACGCGACTTATTTTCTGCATTATTTATTCCCTTAATTGTGTTTTCAACTTACTTATCGTTATCGTACCTACATTTTCATAGATATCTTATTGTTGGTTGATGTTATGTGCTTATTATTTTTTAATTTTGAGGATTAACGATTAAGAGATGAATCATTTTAGTTGGGTTTTACACTGAAACATTTATTGAATTAAATCAGTTGTTTCACATAGTACATTTAAATTAGTTGAACATACGGTATATCTTACACTATGAGCAAATTTGCATTAAAGCTATAAGAAATATTTAAAAATGCAAATATTCTCCAGTACCTTTTAGTCCTTTCTCACATTTAACCTGACTAAATAAACACACACAAAATTATGTTTCATCCTCAATATATAAATGAAGCAAATATTATTTTAATAACAATGAACATCAACAATACATCTTTTTATGAAATGTAAATACATCTTTAATGAAGAGACATTTCACCCCACATTATGTCTGTAAAGATCAAGCGTAGCGATTCACGGGAGCCACCCCACGGCTACAGTGATCCGCTACATAAATAATGTTGTAACAATCTAAGCAAGCTGATCCCGGATCTCCAAAAACTGCACAGGGACTGGAAGCAATACTACTCAAAGGAAACTGAATAAATGATTTCTATAGTTCAATAGTCGTTCTATAGCATAAAGTAACAACGTCGACGAATTAGTGCGGATGTTTTCTCAAATATTTTGGGATCCCAATTTTCAGAATAAAATTAATAAAACCGGAATTTGAAAATCTATTATGCAGGGCTTTTAATTTTTTATGAGTATAATGCAATTTTAACAGTAAAATCTGTAGTAAGGTAAGATATGACCATCTCGCCTTATATTACTGGCAAGCTAACTTGACTGTTATACACTATACGAGTACACAATTTGGGACAACAGTCATGACATTGATCACGGAATAATGAAAATATAGGCGATTTTATTTATAGGAACTTCTGTGATGAGAATGAAATTGTTGTACCCTCTTCTACATAAGACTAGATTACCTTCATTTGTACAGTATATCATTATAAAATCTCGTGAATATGCGTCATTGCGGTAAAATTATAAATGTTCAAACATGCTTTGGTTTTCTTAAAAATAGTGAAGCAATTTGGCACGTGTATCACAATAAAATGAAGCGGAGCCGTCTCAATTAGCACAGGAACCTGAGCCAAGGTTATTTTAATTATTGGACGTTTTGGGTTTGTCGCCATTACTAGGGTGTACCTAAGTCAAGGTTTTGTACTCCAAAATAACATTTATAGTATACCCGAAGTTGGCACTTCTAATTTTCAACTTAACTAGTTAACGCCATATGTAATAGGCATACGGAAGTGTGCGAAAAAATGTTTCTTTTGATAACTAACAGCTAAGGATTACAAATGTGTAGTGCGACGTTACTCTTTTGATTGGCCGAACGTGAACAAAGTCTGTCACTCTAGAAAACTTTTATTTCTATTTATTGGCTTTCCGCACGATATCTCGAGAACAAAATGACATAACTTTAAAGTTTGTGTGGAGCTTCAATTCTATATAGACAACAATGGGTTCGATGATGGTGCGTATCATTACATACAATTTTTCCGAGCGTTAGCAAATATTTTTTAAACAGGTTAAGAATAACCATGACGGTAACGAGAAATCTCAGAATATATAAGTATATAAACTGAGTTCAATCATATAACATTTAAACTTAAGACACATAGTAAAACATGTTTATAACTATCTGCAAGAAAGATTTCTAGAAATGTTCCATCTTGTTGACTTTAAATTTTTATTGAAATTCATTACTACATAAACAAGAATGAGTTCTATTATGGTGCATGGATTTGACTGAACACCATTCAAGCATATTTAATATTACTCAGTACACCAGCACAATCTGTCTTGTCTGCCGGTGGATGTAAACATTTATTTTCTGTACGATAGTCTGTATGACTGTGGGACATCTCTAGGACGAAATAATTAGTTAAAATAACTATTCTATTCTACGACAAAATATTAACAGTTGGATGAAACAGTTGATACAACTATTTTAAAATATTACCATGTGTCCAGAATATTAAAATGAACATAACGTATAATAATACATTGTTTATAGTTATTACTGATTTGGGATTATTATTACGAGTAGTTATAACGTGATTTAAAAATAGTTTAGTCCATTCTTCCGTCCTTTAAATCTTGAAAATTATTAAATTCAGGCTTTATTTGCAAAAAGGCGATTAGTTTCCTTCGAATTGCCAAGATGTATATCTGGTAAGATATTTTTCGAAATACGTCGTCATCAAGGACCGCTCTCGTAAGGTTTTAGAAGTCGTGAACTTGGCACTCCAGTCCAGCATAGATACATTTTGTATGTTTACCTCATGATGATTATAACAACTAATCATAGAATTGTGTTCTTCTCTTTTTCATGGAATCTGTAAAAGACAGCTCAAATCTGATGAATATACATCCGGATGAATTAGTTCCATAAATAAACTTTGAAATATTGTATAAGTTTAATTAGTCCTAATCTGTATAATTTTCTATGTTTTGCTTATAACCAGATTGGAGTTGCTCTTCGGAGTTTAAGATTTGTAAACTCCACTTTGATTCTGGACATGTGAAGTCATTCAAACATTGCTTTCAAATTTCCTATATCACAACTGAATATATTCTTGGATCACTATAGGAGCAACTGGATTATGAGGAAGTTTATTTATTTGCTTTTGTTTTGACTTCTTGTTTAAATTGGAATTCTCTCAAATTTACATAATGGGCCTTGAGACATTTTACACAGGTTTCTTTGGATTAGTAAAAAAGAGATTATGGAATGTACAAAACACACATATTGCACTTACAGATCTCCAACACAGTTAGGGTTTACTGGGGAGCCGTATCTCTTCCCTTGCCCACAGCATGATAAATATGTTCTAGTTTAGAGAAACTCCCAACTTGTTCGTTTTTAAACTCTATTACAAACAATGAAAAATGTTTCTTTACTATAAAACTAGCCATATTGAAAACAAGGTAGTTTAAATCTAAATCTAAACATGAAGTATGGAAATTATAATATAGTATAATCCCGTACATCCATCTCATTTTATCCCTTTAGATAAAAATATCCAGGCACAAGTCCTTATATTGGTGGGTCTAACAAAATCATTTTAAAACAACTACTCATAGAACTCTAAAAACAGATAAAAAAAAATATATAATCGCATATTTTATGTATATAAGTAAGAAAAAGAGAAAATGACATTACTTACTTTGCAGTTGGTACCATTGAATTGTCCAACTTGTTTCCGTCCTGTACATAATGCAGTCAGTCGACTTCCTCTCTCAGCCCAAACGCATTGTATTCAATTGAATCTATTAAATCGCCATAATTAATTGTTTTGTTCCCTCTCAACGAGATCTTGGTGCGGCTTCCCTGACTGTTAGACTTACGAAATAACGATTTCGGGGTCTTCGCCTCTATATTCCCGTTCTACCTGGCTTTCTACGAGTGATTGCAGTGCCAGACAGACTCGATTTACTGTGTACCCTTTCCCCGTCTTTGTTGGTATAACTGTGGTACAAAGTACTATATTTTACAATAAACATTCATCCTTTCTCACTGTGAATTTTTCAATTTATATAACTTTTAAGTTGATTCTAACATCTGCACAGAAATAAAATGTGCTGGTCCTTCAAGCTTAAATTAAAACTTATTTCTCTCATTTCAATTCATTTGCCGCATTCAAGATTTGAGTAGTCTTCTGAGAAAAGTCCATTTACAAAGTTAGAGAAGGTGGGTATGAGAGAGATAGTTATGTAATGGCTAGCTTCCAAAATGCTTTAATTTTTGTGTTTTGGATAAACTTTTGTTAATTTAGAAACTGAAGGAAAGTTACCATCTTTAAAATACTTATTAAATATGTTCATGAGGGATAGTTTAAGTTCTTCAGAGTGACATTTCGATGACACCTCGTTCAACCCTGAGGAGATTTTGATTTCATATTGCTAATGCTGGTGTTGACCTCGATTTTATTAGTTTCTCGGGGGAGATTGTTGGAGATAGATTCGTTTTAACCTTTCTATTATTTTGTTCTAAAGTTCTTTCAGTAATGAGCACAAAGTATGAGTTTAGCTTTTCAGCTACCTCTATGATCTCTATTATTTTCCCATCAACTTAAAGCTTTATTTCCTCAACTGAAGTACTTTTTAGCCATGTTGTACTACGGTATTTATAACTTCTCAAATATCCTTGGATTCATTGTCCGCATGGGTAATATAGTGTGAAGCTGCTTATTTCCTTAGGAGTTTCAAATGTAGGTCATAGTTTTTCTCACATCTTATTGATTCTTCTGTATCGTTTACAGCTCATGTCGTCTCGTATTTACGAAATGCTCTTAAGTAAATATCATTTAAATTGTAGCCTCAGTGTCAGCAAAGAATTCAGGTTTTAATTAACATAGATTTATAATTTTCCTTTGCACGCATGCGGCATCCATGGCGATTCTAATATAGCTATATATCAATAAGCTATATAGCTATATATCTATAAGCTATATAGCTTAACATGTCGAAAGCTACATCAAAATATTCAGATTTATGATGTTTAACTAAATTTCTTCACGAAGTAAGCATTTGAGCTATCTATTTTTGTGCGGGTGATTATGTCTGTCAGAATTTGTAATGTGGCATTAATAATTATTGGCATGTCACCTATTGTGATTAAAATGTGCACGAATTACTTTTTATAAGTAATTTTGACTACTACTGTCTCAAATATTAACTCTGTACATAACTGGTAAACATCTAGTTCTTTTGTATTCCTCAAGGTTTTTCTCAATGTACATGGCAATCTCGCCTTGTCTGTGCTCTACTCTGAAGAAATAGGTCTGGAGACAATATTCAGGATCTATTACTGCATTTTGTACTTTGTTTTGTTTAACGCCATTTTCTATCAGAATCAGCACATTCGGTTTAACTTGTTCAACTGAATGTCGAAGTCTGTTTCTTTTGTTTGAAACTTCTTGAGAGTTCTGGTGCAGATTAACAAGATTGTTTGTATCGATATTTTGTACTACGTTTAGTCCCAGATTGTGTGTTTTTTTTTATACTTTCTTTTTCTGTAGACTTCGTTATAAATTAAAGGATTATTATTATTTGAGTATTTCTCTCTGACGTTAAAAGTGAAGTACGGTAAGAGAATAGTTTGTGAAGTAATTTTCATTGTGTTTATGTTTAGTTGTGAGAACATTTTTTTGGTCAGAGGTTGGTTAATTCTCCCAGTGCCCAGTTGGTTAGTTCTTCAAGTGACGGGTTTTTTTTGCTGGAGTTTGGCTGATTTTCTAAGTATAATTTTTGTTACGCGTCATTTTATTCTCGTCTCCAATTTCTTTTAAAGATTCTTCAAGGCTTTCATCTTTGCCTTGAAGGTTATTACGCTCTTCATAGGTTTTGGGGACAGGTATAGAAAATATAATTGATTCGTTTCTCTTGGCGACGGGATTTAATATTGTGATATGAAGCTTTCATTTTTTGCATTGCAGAGTTACATTTATTTTATATTTTTTAAAAGCACAGTATTATTCTTATGAGGATTTTGTGTAAAGTTCAGTTTTTATTGTAGCTGCAGTTTATACCTACTCTTGGTTTTGTAGTGGTAGTTTGAGTAAGTTTCTTAATTGTATCTATATTTTCAATGGGCCTTTATTCAGTATTCTTTGTTAATATTTAATATTCTTGGTCAACAAATGTTTCACTTATATTTCTAGAACTTTTAGTTCTGTAAAGTGTGTCATAATTATTTCTTACAAATTTTATTTCTAAAGCTAAGGATGCGTGGTTGAATAAGTTAGTTTGTGTGGAAGTTCTGTTTGAGTTTTAACACTATTCAGCGATCTTTCCTCTTATTGTACAGGTATTTTTCCTTCGATAATGTTCTTTATAAAGATTTAATTTTTCTTTCCAGTCCTTTGGTTTTTGTTTCATATTCGTAAAAGAGGTCAGTTTTTTTCTATCATGGAATTTACAAATACTTTGCATTTAGAGACGTTATTCTTTACCTTTGATACCTTGTGGTTCTAGTTCAGGATCTTTTCTTGAAGCTTTTCTATTGATGAAAGATATTTTTCTTCACCAATTTCCAATTCTTTAAATGTGGCCTCCGTGATCGCCAACTTAGCAATAAGTTTATTATTTTGTTGTTTTTTTTTATAGTCCGGTAAAATAAGGATGCAACCTCGGAATGAAAGATAATAAGCTAAACATTTGCATACGTCTTTATTATGATGGTATAAAACTTACCTCAAAAGTCTCATATAATCACGTGTACGCGTCTTTAGATATTTAAGGTCAAAGTTCACGAAAATCAGGTTTTTGCAAATATCTCGTTTCCCTTACGCTAAATGACTTTGAAGGTGGTTAGAGAAATTGTAGAACGGGGAATTCTCTTCAACTTTTGTCTGAAGTAATTTTATGTACGTTCAACCCTTTTTTAGATACAGCGTAAAGAGTAGGGAACCGCTTACCTTTATATACGATAATGCGAGGTCAGCCAGTAGAATACAATAAATAAATTAGTTATATTGTTAATTATTCATTTACTATTATTATTATTACTATTACTTAATACTATTATTATTGTTAAGCATTATTATCATTATAATTAAATATAATTTAAAGTACCTCGGAGTCATTGTGGACAATAAGTTAAGCTGGAGAGACCAGATCTTCCGTTCGGCGGACAAGGCTGCTAAGGTGGTCTCTTATCTTAGTAAGCTGATGGCCAATGCTGGGGGTCCTCGGTCCAGCAAAAGACGGTTATTGATGTCCGCAGTCCAGTCCGTACTCCTTTATGGGGCAGAGGTGTGGGCAGACGCTCTTACCAAGGAATGTTATAGGTTGCGACTCGCCCGGGTTCAGCGTCAAGCTGCGCTCCGGGTGTGTTCCGCCTATCGGACAGTATCCGAGCCTGCCGTCCTGGTGGTTTGCCGGAGTCATCCCTGTCAAGCTCTTGGCAGGGGAGAGGAAGGCGATTTATCAGAGACAAGGCGAGATCGGCAAGGGACGCAGCAAGATCCGAAGAGCGTGCCCGAACCTTCCAGCAGTGGCAACACAGCTGGGAGCACGAAACCCGAGGAACGATGGACCCTGCGCGACTCATCGAGCAGGTTCAAACATGGGTCGAAAGGCGGCATGGCGAGGTGGATTACTACCTCACGCAGTTCCTGACAGGTCACGGCTATTTCAAGTCGTACCTGAACCGGATGGGCAAGACCGATTCACCGGATTGCATCTACTGCCCGGGCGTTTCCGACGACGCGGAACACACCTTTCTTCCGCTGTCCGCGTTGGGAAAGGCCCCGCCTGGAGGCCACAAAGAAAACTCGGGGTTTTTTCGGTGGATACGGTCTGCGAAAAGATAATGGAGGATGAGGGGAACTGGGATTGTTTGTCACAGTTCGTCCGGGGCATCCTCCTGGAAAAGAGACCCGATCTGGACCGCGAAGTGGCCCAGATCCCTTGACCGAGCGGCTGGATAAGGAGCGAGCCCCACGGGCTTGAGCCAAATTTAGGCCTAGCCTGAAGTAATGTGATAAACAATCCCAGGTTAGAATCCTAAAGAGTAGAGGAGGTTTTTTTAGTGGGTAAACCCGTTTTTTAGGGGAGTCCCACACTACAGGCTGGGCCACCTGTGTGCGTAATTGCATTTTTCCTGCCTCTCCCTCAAAAAAAAAAAAAAAAAAAAAAAAAAAAATTATAATTAAATTTTTATTATTATTTATTACTTAATATACCATATTTATAGATATTAATTATAAATTATATATTCTCTAAATAATACTTATTTTATTTTTACCAAACATACAATATTAAAAAGAAAATTATTTCAAATGAAGTTTAATTATATATTTATTTATTGATCCAATAATCAATGTATTAATATTAAGTACAAATATAAAATATTTGTTTTCATTATTAGTGATTAATATTTTTGTTTAAATTTTCTTCTTCTTCATCGTCTTCTTCTTCTTTTTCTTCTCCTCCTCCTCTCCTTCTTCTTCTTCTTCTTCTTCTTCCTCTGGCTGTTCAATATTGGATTCATTATTATCATTCTCGTTTAACTAAATTATCAGAATAGAAAGATTCAAGAATATCAGGTGCATATTCACTTTCTTCATTGAAACCATCTGAAGTTGATGAAGCGTTGAGGCATGATTGTCCATTACACTGCCCACAAATTAAAGTGCATCGCAATTCTGATTTCCTGCATCCGCAATTAGAAGCACAACCTTTCTTGCAATTGCAAAATATTGTATTCAGCAGTTCTTCTGGTGATGCTGGGTGGTAATAATGTTGTTATTGGTCCCAGGAGTTCATTTTGCAGTATCCAGCCGAATTTTCCTGGGGTTCTAAATCATTTCCCAACCTAATTTGGGTCTAATAATAGACACGAAGGATATGCTGACGAGCTGCTGTACTTGAAGATAACTGTACTGGTTTGTTGAGTCTTGCTGATTTGATGAACTGGGTGTATCGAAAAGAGTCTATATCGTCTTCTGATTTCGGAGCATTATACGTTGCTAAGAAAATACGTACTCCATTTTCAAATAATTCTTGTACAGAGCAGTTTTTTTGTTTAAATAGTTCAGCTGATTGATTTAAATCGTAATGTTTTTCGAACATTTTAATAAACGATATTTTACCTTTTTTATAAAGCCCAGAAGTCGTATCACATCCACTAAATGCGTGTAAAAATAATATGTGTTTCTTAGAATGAGGGTATTTATCAAAACTTTTCGATGAATACAGTTTTGTCTCCACATTACCCTTACCCATTTTTTTTTTTTTTTTTAAGATTTCTTGTTGATATGATTGAGCACGTCCTATCAAGATAACTAGCAAATCAATATCTTCGCCTACAATGACAGAAATTCTTTTAAGTTCAGACTAATAATTAATAATAATAATAATTCTTTATTTGTCAAAAACACAGAATATACATTTTGCATATACATATTCATGCATAATAAAATACATACATACATTTACATAGTATAAATCAAAATAAATGTTCTTACATTAAGTAACTACAATATGTTCATTTTTAAGATGCAAAAAACAGTCTCAATAAAAGATAATATAACTTTAAAAAAAACTATTTAAGACAAGACAAAATAGGAACCCCATAGGTAAAAACCAGTATTGGGATCTCCATCACTTAACTAAAGCAAAAAAATCGGCTAGCAGCGACACGCAACTCGTATTAGGAAAAAAAATTTATTTTACTCAAAAAATAATCTCTGTTTAATAACTCTGTGCTTTAAATTACACAACTAAATTTATCCCTTCAAAAAAGTAACTGTACAACAATAACAAAAATATAGACTCTGCAATAGCTGTTTCTACAATGAGAACATCAGCATCATCTCTGGCTTGTTTTTGTAGTGATATTAACAGTTTTTAATTTGTTGATAAGCATGTCTATAAATATTTTTTTATTACATGAATTCGATAAAAATTTTTCTTGGCTGATTGGCACTTCCATTGTTTCATCAGAGCGAGTTCGTAAGATTTTGACACACCAGCAGTTCTTCTTAATTGTTCCATTGCTTTAATGTTCTTGTGTTGTCTGAGTAACCATCAAATACAACAACGATACTTGACCCATAATGTGTTTGTAAATATTTGACGTATTTATTCAAAATATCAGAGATAGTATCATCTTTATTCCATAAAACGCGATGCAAGAAAAAACCACCATTGATGATATATGTTGTAGTGGGTTTCGTCTCGGTATATTAAATAATAAATAATAATAAATATTTAATAATAATGATAATAATAACAATAATAATAGTATTAAGTAATAATAATAATAGTAAATGAATAATTAACAATATAACTAATTTATTTATTGTATTCTACTGGCTGACCTCGCATTATCGTACATACAGGTAAGCGGTCCTCTACTCTTTGCGCTGTATCTCAAAAAGGGTTGTTGAACGTACATAAAATTACTTCAGACAAAAGTTGAAGAGAATTCCCCGTTCTAACAATTTCTCTAACCCCCTTCAAAGTCATTTAGCGTAAGGGAAACAAGATATTTGCAAAAAACTGATTTTCATGAACTTTTGACCTTAAATATCTAAAGACGCGTACACGTGATTATATGAGACTTTTGAGGTAAGTTTTTATACCATCAAAATAAAGACGTATGCAAATTTTTAGCTTATTATCTTTCATTCCGAGGTTGCATCCTTATTTTGCCTTATTTTACTGAGTTATTAGATATATTCTCTTTTAGTAACTGGCTTCCGTATTTTCAGGCATGAGTTCCCCAATACGTTTTTCACGTTCTTGAATTAATGTATAGAGGTAAGTATGTTTTCTTGTACTGGAGGTAGATCTCTTGTTTCTGTGTTTTGGGCTATACAGTTGAAAATTAATGCAGATCTTTCATGTAAAATTTGTTAAAAATCACTTTGAATAGAATTTTCAGATCTTTGCTTGATAAGTTGACAAAACAGCATGCATGGTACCATTGTTTACAGTTTCCATTACAGAAGATTCCTCTCTGTTTGACGCCTAAAACAAAAACGTCACATGATTATTTCGACATTGTCTATATTCTACACAAAAAGGTATGATTATTTCTTGAAATTAGCGGACAGGATAGACAGTCTCAGTATAACTTAGATTGATTGGAGATAGTCAATGGCCATGCCAATGTATGATATACTGTAGACTAGTATATTATCAGATGTGGTTTGTCATATCTCAGAGCAATACACACCAATACCTAAAGTCAGTATCCACTGCATATAGAATACGTAACTGGATTTATTGCTAGACTGGTTGCTTCGGTAAAAACAATTGTGTAAACAGTGCAACTGGAATACCGCTAATGTAGATCAGCCATGGAGTGTGTTTATGGCTAGACCCCAATAAAATAATTAAGTGCCAACTGCTACCATACAATTTGTTTCAATATTTTCGAAAAAGATAATCTTATAACAATGCTTTTCACTATTTTATCATTAGTATTTTATAATTTCAATGGTTAGTTTTTTAAAATAAGTATTATCATTTCCATTTCGTATATCTCAGTAGCTGTGCCAGGAATTGGTATTATGTTTCCTTGCTAAACAAAAAAATATTTTCTTGTCCAAAAATCGATGCCTTATTTACTTTATTCTTGAACAAGATGTTGCTTAAAATTTATTGGTGTGTGTTATGTAGTTTCAATGGTTAATTTATTGTTTTAACGACGAAGACTCCACTTAAATATGGAAGCACATTTGCAAGTAAAGACCGGTATCTGCAATCTTGAACTGATATCCATATCACCCATAATAATTTTTAAAAAAAACACTGAAGGCCTGGCATTATTAAAAAAAAACAATCAGATTCTCAATCCAAGAAAACTGATAATACATTATCAAAAAGAAGGTATCCGAATTAGACAATCCAATTATATAAACATAACTTTGAAGCTAGCCAAGGCCAGACTGTAATACAAGCCGGGGTGCTGCCTTCATCACCAGATGCTACACTATCCGTCGGGCAGGCCGGCCTTATACTCCTCAAGTACATATTTATTATGTATTTATTATCCACAGTTGATTGATTATAAGCACGCGAATCATCTGCTATTAATACAGTTGCCTGCTAAAGTCTCTTCTGTTAAACCGGGTGTTCCACGAAGAGGTTTAAACGTTTGATTTTATATTACTTGCCCATTTATGTACCGAACATTATCAATCTCTACACAATTCGTTAAATAGGTTTTAAAAATATTCTGTTAAAATTTCAGCTCTCTAGTAATTGTTGAAACAAAATGGTGGCATTTTGAAAAAACTTTACTTTAAAACATTAAGAAAACAGTATTTTTGGTTTTGTAAATTTATTTACTCTCATCGGCTATTCTAGAGAAATAAACCATTTCAATCAGAAAATTAAAACATAGCCTATTAAAAAAACCTACAATTACAGTCCACAGTTATTCAATCTATAATCCATCCACAGCGACACACTGATAACAGGGCTTAACAAATGAATCGTAAGCTCTTACAAAGAAATTCTGCGGTATCCGGAGAAGTTCTTCTTCAATTTATTGTTTTAATTCCTCATTTTTTTGAAGCTACGAGTATAGGCTAAACTTGTTCCTAGAAAGAACCTCCTAGAAAGAAATCACACACAGTTACATCTGATGATCGGGGGAGGGGGGCAATCTAAAAAATTACTTCCATGACCAATGCAACGGCTATAAGGTTGTCATTTAGTAATCGCTTGATAGGATTTGCGAAATGAGGATCACCATCTTGTTGGAGGATTGCTTGATCCATTTCTAGAACCGTAAAATGAGGCAAGACTTGTTCACTTAAAACCTGTTCATACCTATTCCCAGTCATTGTACTGTCTGAAATATTGTAAGATAGCACCCGAATACAACTGACAGCTGTACAAACAGTAATTCCTTTTGATTTGAGTAGAGCCTGTTCAAGAATGTGTGGATTAAAGGTGTTTTAATAATTACAATTCTAGGCATGTTTACAGCACCATTGCTTTAGAATGTGAACTCGTCTTAAAAAAAAACAATTTGAGTGTGCCAATTAGGATCTAGCTCAATAAACTGAATAATAAGAGAACAAAATTCCACTCTCTTGTCCGGATCGTCTTCAAGAAGATTATGGACTAAGTGACTTTTGTAAAATGTAATTTTGTATTTCTGAATTATTCTGTGTACTGAAGACTTTGGAACACCAGTTGCAAGTTCAACCTTCCTTAGTGATTTCAGGTTACCTGTAGAGCGGAACATTGATGCGCTTACTATAGTACTTCTCTTTCCTCATTTGATCCTTTAGAGTACTTTTTACGACATTTCCAGTTTCTAACAATGTATTTTGCCACTTAGTTATTGTTGGATTGCTAGGTGGATCATCTACTGGGTAGGCAACCTGAAATTGTCTAATTACTTCTGTAATGTTGCCAAAAGCAATAGCCCAAGCACAAACACTTCACTTTTTGTTTAACATTAAAAGCCACTTCTCGAACTTCAATGTATTAAAACTGTAATGGAGAAGGTTAGATTATGTTTTATAGCACAAGCAATAAATATTCTTCAATCAAACAGCTGTTTTCAACAATGAGCGTTATTAAACAGCTACCGATTCTTTAAAACTGCAACGCAGTAATCAAATCAGGAAATTCAAGAAATGAATTTTTATAGGAAGCAAAATGGTAAAAATTTTCAATATGTCACCATTTTGTTTCTAATTTTGTAGACATTGTTAAGGAGACATTAATTTTCACAGAATATTTTTAAAAGCTACTTTATTAATTGTTTAGAGTTATAAAACGTTCGGTGCATAAATGGACAAGTAATATAATATCAAACGTTTAAACCTCTTCGTGGAACACCTGGTATAAATGGATAAAATAGATACATGTTTTACACGTTGTCACTTTAAAATCGAAATCCTTTAAATAAACAAACCACTATTAAATAGGCAAAATGTTCTCAAGCAAGTATAGAATTTAATTATCTTCAATTTCAAAATAAAAACGATAAAATATTAACAATTATAAAACCAAACGCACGTTTATTCCCATTGAATGAAATGGAATGTTCGGACGGGTTTTGTGACGTAACGGTATCAGGACTCCAGCGTGTATTATCTGGCGTTGGGCTAGCCGGTTACTTCTTCTGTGTGAGGTAAGCAATATTTTCCCCTTGATTTTTGTTTGGAGTGTAACGCAACACCAACAACCACCCTAATCAGCATATCGTTTTGATGGAGAACAATCCATTTAATATCTCATCCCCGTCTTGAACCTTGTAACCGTCATTAAAATTACACACAAAAATTAGATTTATTTCATTTATATCATTGTAAATTAAATTATAAATTATATTAGTCGCATTATGGTAGAATTTAATGCAGAATATAGTGGAATTTACCAAAACGCGTGATGAAAAGGATTTTGAAAATGCCAACACTAAATTAAAATGCCACACGATTATTTCAAGAACTCAGTACTCGCTTAAGTAAACGTTGTCAATTTGAGTTTTAGATAATGCTTTAAATAGTATAAACTACAGTATTATTTTACAGACAATGTGTTTGTAATACTAATAATATCATAACAATGTTCTGGTAACTGGATAGTTACCATTTAAAGTTCTCTCACACTAGGGATCCGAGTTCAAAAACCGACTTGTCATTGTTAAACCCTAATAAATTAAATGATCATCTGAGTCTAAAGTAAAATAATGTGTTTACACGGCTTCAGATCATCCACATAAATACAAACATCGATACTTGTATATTGTTACGGAATATTATTATTGGTAGGACTTCGTAGTATATACATTTAATAACTCTATTCCTTATAATACTACAGTTAAATCTTTAATTATTTCGCTTAATAATTTTCATATAAAAGTAAATATGAACTAGCTGCAAAATTGCATTATAGATTGTGTAGATTATATTTAGTTTCTGAAAGAAACGCTTAGAGAATTTTATTTTGTTTCTCTATGTTCTGATCTTCAGGTGGCGTTGAGGACGAAAAGTTATAGTTTTGTAGGTTATAAAGAGAGATTGTTGGAATAGATAGGTTATGATAGACCTGTCTGTCTGCTAGTGGGAACTGGGGAGCTCGTTGGCATTGCCAAGTGGCTTATCTAAAAATCCTTTTAATTACAGTTTACTTATTTATTCCCCATTTCATTTTACTACCCTTTTTGTTCTAAAATATGTCATCAAATAAAATAATAAACGTCCTTCCTAATGAGTCTGCTGTTATAGAAGAGTTGTGTAAATTAGTTGAAAAGTTAGCAAATGATGCCATCAACAGGGATGATATTTTTAAAATCGGTTTATCAGGTAAGTTTTTATCTACACGATTATGTACCTTAGTAATATTTAAAAGCCTGTAAATATTTTAAATATACCTAGTTTATTTAAAAGGTATACTGACAGTAAAACAGTGATGATATATCCTACCACATATTTTGGGACAGAAACAAGGCATTAATCTTAAGTGATTAAACACACTTTTATTAGTGGTATCATTCCCACAAACTTCTCTCAAATCTACTGCCACATGTAATATTGTGATATTTTTTCTAACCATCCTACAGTGTGACTTCTATACAGCAAGCGAAAATACATGTTTATTGTTACATAGTAGTCTTCAGAGAATTTTTTTTTTAATAAAGGAAAAGCCGATCTCCTTTTATGCCTTATTCTGCCCGTCCTCATGGGCCTGTGCGAGAATCTCATTAAACAGAATAAGGGGGAGAGTCAATACAGTACAAGGTCGATGGTACTTATAAAAAGTGCAACGGTCACAGACAGGATTCGAACCTGCGCTATCTCTAACTCAGACTTAAAGTCCAACGTCTTAGACCACTCGGCCATTGGCACTCCCAAATGAATCAATGGGGCTCAAGTTTCTTTTATTTTGGTGCAGTATAATAAGCGGCCACGATGATAATCAAGTCTTCAATATTCCTGATTATCTAAACTACAGAATGATATGAAACCAAAATGTTGAACTAAATTACATTTAAATTAGAGTACAGTTCAGTTGTTTTTATACCAACTGTAATATGAAAAACGACTATAACCACAATTGAGTCAATTATCGATTTGAATGGTTTAAATGCTGTCAGACGTGTACTGTACTTGTAAAGTAATTTTAAGAACAGTGGAGTCGCTAATCGAAAATAATTGGGACCAGTTCATATTAGCCGAAATGACAAAGTTTTATGCATGAAAATGGGTCTATTTTGTTATAAAGTTATCAATATTGTTTATTAAAACACGTTTTCTTAATATTGTACGTACTGTATTTCATGCAGCCAATGTGTTGGACTGACAATACTAAGCTCAGTTAGTAAGTTACAGTACACTTTAGTTCACTTTTGTAACACACATTGGACATGTATAAGTGCTTCGAATCAGTACTCTCCCTCCCTCGGCACGCCAAAAATACACTCACTGACTGATAGAACAGCTGGACATTGCACTGTAGTCTGTAGTGGTCAGCAGCGTGTTTTCTATTGTCTCACATTGCAAACATCGATTCCAATGTGATTATTTGTGTTACAAAAGTGTCAGAACTGATTGTTATGGTGAGTAAGCAAAAGCACCATTATTCTTAAAGACAATCTAGACGCTCTTCGCGCAGTCACTCAAGAATCGAAGGAGTGTGAGGAGGAAGAAAGTAATGATGAGAACCTGTGTGATAAAATTGAGTTAGTCCCACACACAGATGGTGCAGCAGCACTTGACTTTGCACTATGATACCTAGAGCAACAGGCTACTGTTACACCTGCTGATATCATGTTAATGACACGATGGCGAAACTTTGCATTATCTAGTAGACTGTCTTCAGTACGACAAATTATTGAATTCATTTCTTTTAATATTGTACTCAACAATAATGTACTGTACGTCCAGTTTTTGTTTGATTTTACTTCTTAATTTAACACATACTTAACCTTTAAGTTTCAATTTAGTACTTTATTTAAACCTTATTATTTATGTAATGTACCAAACGCAATTCGGCCTAATAAAAACTGTATGCGTACTTCATGAAAGTACTTTTTGTTGTATAATGCACCCATTTTCATTTTTTAGGTAATTTTTGCTGTAACTGTGCATTATTGCTATAAATAAATATTATAATTTCTTCCTGGACGTGTTCAACACGGATTAACCGAATGTTCTAATTAAACATGTTTGGATTAGCGGAACTCCACTGTACTATGCTGCTGAAACTTAGTATAAATAAGTTGTATTATAGTGTGCGTTATTACAATAATTCGCTTTTCAAACACAACCCAGCCAATCTGTCCTCTCCCATTGTACTTTTGAGCCAGGACTTCATGCTATGAAGGATAATCAAACTTCACCGTACCTATAGTGGATAATCAAAACGAAGTTTAGAAAAATATTAATTTTACAAAAACAAGCCATAAGAATTATGTTGAACTTGGGTTGGCAAGAATCAGTAAAAACAGCCATTCTTTTGTTACGTATGTGACACTTAGACACATTTATGGTGAAATATAAATAAAGTAAAATTATATAAATACATTTATCACAGTTCAGTGTATAGAAGGTGATTTAATTCAAAAGTATACAAAATTGGGCACAAGAATTTTTTTTATTTTCCAAGCAATACATGTTTTTATGGCTGTTACGTTTGTGACATAAAAGGCACTCATCCTTAGAGTGTTAGGTACATAATGGTAAAATTCTGTTAATTTTTCCTTTAATAAAATTAATTGCATTCCTAATTAATATTTACGTACAACTCTTAATTAATCAATGTACAAACATGTTTTGAATACTTGTTAAAAATTGTGATTTGTGGTTACGTATGTGACAGGTTGTTTGTTACGTATGTGACAAGTATAACTAGAGTACCAAGAACACTATTTATGATAAAAATAACAACTTATTCTATCTAAAAGTGATATCCTTACAACTGAACTGAACCAACAAAATAGGTAACTGTTATCAATTCTCATAGAAAACGTTACAATAAAACTTAGGTACTAAATTCACACATACTGTATATTAAGGTTCCTTATAACTATTTCTACAATATTAATTTTTAAATAAGTTGGGTACACTTTTGTTCTAAGTAAAATTAACAGAACATAGTCACACTTCTTTAACATGTACAGTTTTTGGAAACTGATAAAGTACACGAACTCAACGGTTTTAATTTTAGGTTGTTCCAACACCCGAATAATGTCTTTAGTAGCCACGAGCCTTTCATCATTTTCATCAATTTTAAACAGTGTAGTATCCTTCCCATACTTTCTCAAGAAAGTGACTACAATATCTTCATTTACTTTGCTCTAGCAAACTGCTACATAGCGAAATTCTTTCATTTTATTAATTAATAATTTCACTAATACAAAGTCACCAGGATTTGGGTGAAATTATTTCTATCAGTGTTTGATAATGGGCTCTTCATTTGTCTCCATCTGTGGATCATCCTTTCCAGTACTCTCATACTTATCATCATCAGATTCATCACTGTAAGCATCTTCATAGTGTAGCCTTCGTCGGGTTGACAGTTTTGTAGCGTCATATTCTTCATTCTTAATGTCAACTTTAAACATGAGTGATTTTGATTTCCTGTTAATCAGTATCTCGTGATCACTATATGCTTGAAAGTGGTGCATTGCTTGAATACCAGTTATTTGATGAATTTTACCCCATCTCTCCTCAAGATGTTTTCTATTATGATCTATTTCTTCCTTTGAAACAAACAATAGCCGAATTTCTTTGCATTTTTCCAATGCCACTCTGTAGAAATCTTCTGGGGTATTAACAAAAGCTTTCCGACCCTTTACTGCTCTCCATACAATCCTCTTTACCATCCCTCCGATACCATCTACAGCCCCCTTCCCATGACTGGAAGCAAAAAAATTCCAGTTCATTGCAATACCAAAGTCTTCCTCTGCAAAACAAATATTTGACATAGTGTACCGGCTTTTAAATTGGCCGGCACAGTTATCAGAAAATATATGTAAATGTTTTACTTCTGGAGCTATTTGATTAATTTCTTTTACAAGAACTTTTATAAATGTCCAAAATAGAGTTCTTTCAATGTTTCTTTCAACTAACACAAGCAAAACTATAAACTTTATCATTATGCCAACCTCTTATTTTTTGTACCTGTATTTTTTGTATCAGTCTGGGAGGCTTTAAAATAAACAAATAAATAGATTAACTAGGTAGATAGGCTAGGTTAACTAACTTCCTAAGTTAATTCTTCTTCAAATTGACAGTTTTTGTATCATAACTTAATGTGTCACATACGTAACATTTTGATGTGTCACATACGTAACATTTTGATGTGTCACATACGTAACATAGTTTACTTGCCAAAGAATAATATTTAAAATAAAATAAAAAATATCATATTAACAATCATTAACTTAACCTTACTTTTACAAAATGTTATCCATGTCAACATTCTAGATGAGATGCAGTTTAAACTTTTTCATGTTTCTTGTTACGTATGTGACACTGTGACATACGTCAGAATTATTTGGAAATAAGGACTTGTTTACTTACCAAGTTTATTTAAATTCAGTTCAAGTTTATGTAAAATGTCCAAGCTTGCTCTCTCTAACCTCAAATCTGAGAAACACTTATACACTAGGTAAAATCAGCTGTTTTTAAAAACTAGATTATTGTTATTAGTAGACTGTCTCATCAACAGGCAACTTTAACCTAGAATAAAAATAAATATACATCTTCTATTAAACTATTTTCATTGGATTTGGTAAATTAAGTTTACGTATTTTACAACATAAATATGTCTTAAAAACTAACTTTAAATTTATTTCATTTTTTAACACTGAGGTGTCTGTTATAAAAGAATAGCTGAAAAGACAAATTTAAGGATTAAAAAATGTTTACTATTTATAGCAATTATATCTATGAATGCATATTGTATCCTTAAAAAAACTTCAATTCTATCTCATGGAGATGAGATTATCATACTTACAATACAAGGAAAGAAATGACTTGGCCATACCTACCCATAAATTGACCTCTGAAAAGAAACCAGGTATATGGGAACAAAATATTTTAATTAACTTAAAAATGTTATTTAAAAAATTACTAATATTTTTAAATTTCATAAAAACTCAAACTATTTGTTTTACAAAATAGTGAACGTAGAGTAAGTTTATTTTGCTGAGTACGACTCAATCTGCCACTTTCACATTGTAACAGTAGTTGTGATATTGGTAATAATTATTGATTCCTGGCTTTGATTACTGCATTGTCAGATGATGGGAGGGGAACATTTTGAACACTTACTTTGATCACAGGTACTTAAAAATTGGTGTTTACTTGAAATACTTAATAATTTACATTGTTCAATTGTTTTAAAATTCAAACAGCTATAACTACTGAAATAATCCACCTTTTGAAGTCCGGTTTGCGGCATTGTACTCTGCTAAGTAAGACCTTTAATTTGATACCAAACTTGACCTATTCTGCTATTTAAGAATTTTGTCTGACTCCTTGTGGACCGTCCCCTAAAGGGATTATCTGGTCGGTAATTGGGCAGATGTGTGCGTTACTATCACCAGTAAGCACGTGTGAACTTTGGTATTTCTTTCTATTGTGGTTCAAAAATTAAAAAAGGGGTTCCAGACTTAATTGTCACCCTGTATAATATACATACATATACACATTAATGAAATTTGTATAAGTGGCAATAGCCTAATTTAATTTCAATAAATATTGAATCACAAAAGTACTTGCTCCGCCGGGACTCAAACCCGGATCTCTCGCTTGCCAGGTGAATGTGCTATCATTACACCACAGAGCCCTTACTTTTTACGACTCAATTATTTTGTATTTGGCCGTATGTCACATATGCTTTTAAATAACCAAACTAACATATTATCAGAAGACCAAATACCTGTCCAGTGACTTTTATGTACTAATAGTAAATGATGCCATTCTTTGTGTTGATACATCTAGTAAAACATTTTTAATTTTAATTTGAATCATATAAACAAGTGAAGGTAATTTTTTAAGTAATATTTTGCTTGCAATTCATATTTCTCTATTTATGTTTGTACATTGCTGTTTGTCTGCTGTATCTATGCCCCAACATCTGCTGCTAAGCACTAAACAAACAATCACTAATTTTAGTTTACTTCACAGTTTATGTTTGTACACATCTGTACATAAAATATGTGTATGTTTTTATCATAAATTTTTTGTCACAGTTCGAAATGTTTTGAAATTATTTTTTTAAATACATTTGTAATTAATATAAATATGTGTCCACACCTTTTTCCAGATAAAAGGCATCTGGAAGCCCATTTTATAATCTATAAAATTAAGTAAGAAAGTAAAGGATATGAATCAGTTAGTTTAGTAATTTCCCTAATTTTCTTCTGCAAATCCCTTTGAATTGTTTTCGGACAGCCTCTAGAGGTAAATAAACACTAGGTTATGAATATGTCCAAATGATAATAGCAGTAATTGGTTTAGGCGGTACTTCATTTTAAAGAAACTTGGACTTAAAAAAGCTAATAGGATTTAAATATGAGAATCAGGAATCAATTTTTTTAGATTTGGTAGTGGATTTGGTATTTATAAATTCTGGATTTGACCATTGCAAATTGGTAGGCCTATAAATATTTTCAGAAACACCACTATTCATATTTTTCAACAAGATCCATACCAAAATGATTTCTTTATTATATTTCAATAAAATCAGTATGCTATATAATAGATATATAACAGTGAGACGCCACAATTTTTATAAATTATACAATAACATCATTCATTTAAAAAAATTACTAATCACTCAATAACAACTAATTTTTAGAACAATACGTTAGATAGAAGAATTTATTTGACCAAAAGTTATTTTAATATAATGATTTCTAATAAAAGTTTGAGAAATATATCTATTATTTTATTCCTTTAACCAATATTCTGAATATCATTACTGTTATTTATACTATTATATTGTATTGATAGTACATGTACACATATATCACAGTAATATTCATAAGAATCATTAATCGAGGTTCCAAATCTTAAGGGCCAAAGGCTGTCCATGTAGTTCAGTGCAGAATACATCATATCACACACAAAGTAAAGTACATTTTCACTCTCACATTGACTATGGATAAACTTTTCATTACAAAAAATTTTAAAACTCATTTTATAAAATATGGTTTATTAGCTCAAATTGCTTTGTAAAAAAGTGTCATCCAACAAAAAAATTAATAAAGTAACTAGTACTGTAGTCTACTAATTTTTTTTATGTTTAACGATTCAACATAATCTTAATTTGCTAGGTTTATTTTATTCTAACAGCATTAAATAAACTTTTCTCCTGTTGTTTAACATCTTGTCCGTTGTATTATTCAATGGCACAAATAACAAACATTTTATCTTACACTAACTGTGTTTTCTAGCGGTGTTAATGAAACACAGAGAATTAACATTTGTGCCAGAAACAAGAAGGCAGTGTTTTGGGTGTAGTAGGACCTCTGATAGGTGCAGAGCCGACTTAAACTCATGTAATGTATTGTGCATCCGAACTGCCAGTCGCTGGTATTTCGTGCATATACACCATTAACATGGTATTTTTGGTCGCTACATGAAACTTACAACACTCCCTCTTCCCTCAATGGGTGCCGTTACTGCTGTCTCCTTATCTGCAGGAGTGCTGATGGCCGAGTGGTCTATAACTTTGGATCTGAGTTAGAGATAGCGCAGGTTCATATCCTGTCTGTGATCATTGCACTTTTAATCAGTACCATTGATCTTGTACTGTATTGACTCTCTCCCTTATCTTGTCTGATAAGATCCTCTCACAGGGGCAGAATAAGTTTTAAAAGGGGATCGGCCAACCCTTTAAAAAAATTTTGAATCCCGTTGACTGGCTGACATTGATATACTGACATACTTCTTGATTTTTTTCATTTCAGTGTTGTATAAAATTTATTATTTGCCATCGCCCTACCTTATTTTGTTTCATATTATTACTCTTTGTTTATAGGGGAGGGTCGCTGCCTTCCTCTCCCCCTGCCCACACTGTGTACACCCATGGTCTTAATGCAGTAATTTAGCTGGTGTCATCAGAATAATATGGAATTGGAATACAATTTATATAATAAGGAAATAAATAGGCACTGTCTTTTATTTTAATGATAAAGTATTTTTGTACATGATATAACCACAAAAGTGAATAATACTGGTTTATCCCTAAGAAGTGATTTATTATAGCTTGGAATATGTACGCCCATGGTCTTAATGCAGTAGTTGAGCTGGTGTCATCAGAATAGTGTGGAATTGGAGTACAATTTATACAATAAGGAAATAAATAGGCACTGTCTTTTATTTTAAGGATAAAATATTATTGTACATGATATAACCTTCAAAGTGAATAATACTGGTTTATCCTTAAGAAGTTATTAAAGAACTCTAAATAAATAAGTTATTAAATAATAAAATAGTATTAAAACTACTAAATGAATTGTCACTGAAATTTTCCATTATCAACTTTAGATAACTTTAGAAACTACAGATTTTCTTCCATATTTGTATTAAGGTTTCATAATTGTTTTTTAGGTGGTTCATTAGCTACATTTTTAGCCAAAGGATTGCCAAAAATAGCTACAGATTGGTCAAAGTGGAAAATATTCTTCTGTGATGAAAGAGTTGTTCCTATAGAAAGCTCTGACTCCAACTATGGATTGTACAAAAACTCGCTGATAGGTGTGGTGCCTGTAAAAGAAGATCAGTTCATCAAGATTAATCCGCATCTGCCAGGTAACTTAACCCTATGCACTCGAAAAGCAATATTTATAGTTTGTCCTCGGTTGCTCGAATGGCCAGCTGTACTGCCCACTGGACATTTCCGCCTCAGCTTGGTTTTAATTTTTTACGCTATGTCCTGGCTGCTCGAATGGCCACCTGTACTGGCCAGTACAGAATACGACCATTGCTCGTATGGCCAGTACTACTGGACACTACGTAAACACTTTATTATTCTTATTTTAATTTATACTTCTATGTCCGGCGAGTGCTGTAACCTATCTAGGAACTCTTAAACTAAATTTGACATCTGCTGACAATGGTTTCCCGCCAATTACATTTCTGCGTAGAATATTCAGACAACTGATGTTTCGAAGGTCAGTCACCCTCGCCCATTACTACTTGTTGTGTGTTCATTTGACTTTTGTTTTCGTACTGTTTGATGTTATTTAGCTGTGAATTTTTATTAATTTGTAAATAATAAATATATATTTATAACACACATCTTTCATAAAAATAGCAGCTGTGCAATTGATTATTTTGTAAAAATTGTTTACATTTGGAACAGTTCTGTTGTAGTAGGCTTGTGAACAATACAATTTGTTAAGTTTATTATTTTGTTAATATTGTATATTTTTAGTAATAATTTTTTAAATAAATTAACAATGGATGACTGTTTACGTTCTGATGAAGTTAGAAATATATTGGGATGAAAGTGACATTGATGAAGACAGTGGTTCTGAACACAATAGTGATTTAGTGATTTGGATTTCCAATTCAATGAACAATTTGAAGACGAACTCCGTGAAGACGCGATTTGAAATTATGGGTATAATGGAACCAAAACATAAATGATGAAGAGGATATTCAAAATATACAAATGAACACAATGTGGGAGAGGACAGTGATGAGTTGTCAGTAGATGATACAGATAGCAGTGAAGAACATATAAGGCAAAGAAAATTCAGAAAAAATTGTTGATTAAAGAATTAGTGGGAGATGTAAGAAATTCAAGGAAAAGAGGAAGGCCTTCCACTTCAGATGAAGAAGAAAGACTAAACAGAAAATTTGCACATCCCCTATCCACTTGATGGTGGCAAGACTTAAGGACTGCGTAGTTTGTAGTGATAGGAGACCTGGCAAGGACAGAAAACGCAGCAAATTTTACTGCAAAACATGTCCTAACAACCCAGGAATTCACATGGGATTATGTTTTGAAAAAAATTCCACTCCGCCAAAAAGTTCAAAGACTAAAAATGTTGGAAAATGTTTTATGACTTTGTCATATGTTAAATATCAAATTTGTAATTTCAGCAATTTATTTTAATTATTGAATTTAAAAATGTATGTATAAAAATAACATTAATAAAAAGTTTGTTTATCTTAGAATAAGTTAGTTTCATTAAAGTTGTTCTTTAATTATCTATAAATGGTGTTTACGTCATTTTAAATACCTATGTTTCTAATACAAAGGTCATTTGAAAAGAATTACGAGCTGGCTGGGAAAGTATACAAACATGGCGACTAGCTGGGAGTGGAACTAGCGCGGCCAATACTACTGGCCATTCGAGCAGCGAGGACAAGCAATGACGAAGCTAATAACGGGCTGTCTGAAGACGTTGCATGGCCAGTACTACTGACCATTCGACCGCAAGGGGTTAATAAGTTTTTTTACTGCTATAAATTTCAGCAACTTGAAGATCTCAATATCCAACTATTATTTATACTAATAAATATAAGATTGAGTATTGTAGAATTCAATTCATCCAAACCAATTGACCTGATCCGAATAATCAAATATTCAGATAACTGAATTTAACTTGAATAATATCTCAGGAACAAATGAATTGACTCACAAAAATGTTTGACTAATAGTATAGAACAATGCAAAGAACAATCTGTAGGCATATTAATAACAGTATTACTATGTGTTAACTCATTTTGCTGTTAGACAAATTTTCACTCACTATTAAAATATAATTTACAACTAATAAAACTTTAATTATTTGTAGAAGCTATTATGTCTGACACAGCCATGATTGGAAAACAAATGTATTGACTCGTGTCATTTCAAGCCGTTAACATTTCTTCACAGTTATGTGGCAGTTTTGGTTCCATGTTGTAAACAAGTAGTTAGATGTAATCAACACCATTAGTTTGTCCTATCTTTCTTGTTTATAGTGTACACTGATTGTTTGATGGGGAGTTTACATTAAAATCAATAAGGCCTTGCCTGTCTGATTAGATAACTGTGACAATGCAGTGTATCCTATCTCCAAATGTTCTGTTGTCAATTATTTCACTTTGAAAGCCAAACCCTTGTTTGAATTCTCTTTTTAATTTTCCCAAGAGAAATCTCAGAGAAATAATTTTGTTGTTGGAACTTTGATTTCCAAAAAAAAAAAGAAATATTTACAAATAAAGACCATACAAATTATTCTCCATTGATTAAGAAAGATATTTCTTTATTAATTGGATGCCCCTAATGTAGCACAATGGAGCTGGTAATATAAGTTGAACTTATTATTAGTGAGTTTAAATCACATTGATGGTCCCAAGTTAGGCGTCAACACGTAGTTATCATATTTCACACTTAATTTAATACTTACATTCACTGTTTCTGATATGAGGACGATCAGGTATTTCTTTACACATTCATATAAAAGCCCTGTGTCAATAAATTTTTAAATTTAAATTGACCAAATATTTGTTATTGTAATAAAAGTAATGAGACGGAACTGTAGATAATTTTTTTTATTACTAACAGCAAATATGGAAAAGGGATATTAAAAGGAGATGAAGGATGGAATAGGTGCTGGTGTCCACAATGCTGGTTCCTTTTTAATTCACCGGACTACAATATTTGGGATGGGTGGAGAGATGACCTGACCTTACAGCATGGTGATGGTCTTGTTCCACCTATCAACAGTGATAAGGAGAACCCTTGAGACCAAGAAACCTTAGATAAGAACTCTATACTCTGTGTACACCTAATCATACACATTCAAAATATAGTGCTTACTCCACTGTATAAATGAGTATCACTAGCAAAAGTATGGGTTATTATATACAAAATCTATCTTAGTACCAAGAAATTATATTGAATTTGACATAAGTACCAAATGTCTATTCAGTATGATACTACTGCAGTCTCTTGATTTAATAGAAACGAACAAAATTATGTTTGTCAACATTCAAGATGGTCAGCTTAAGACTTGCATGATAACCAGTTTTGAAGTTGATTTAAAGAGGCGTTTACAATTCTTTTGTGACCATGATCTTAAATAACACAGGGATGACATAGTAAGGGCTGACTGGCCGGCCTGGGCTCATCATAGTGGGCCGGTGCATCTGGCAATGCATGGTAACAGGTTGGAAAAGCTGGCAGTGGGTGCAGTGTTTAAGAGCATTTCTAGTCCAAACTTCTCAACCCATTCATAATAAGAAACTAAAGTAATAACTAAAGTTATGTCTTATACAAACTTTGCAGCCGACAACCATCAAACCAGACATGATAAGAGCAAGAGAGGGGATGCCTAGTCCACCATCAAATTCTATAAGTGATCAGAAACATATTTAGCCAGCTGTCACCAGTGTTGAGTGGGAGGATAAATTACACAATCCAACACACATTATTAACAACACTAACAACATTTACACAGTTTCCAACTCAAACTAGAATTCTACATTAAGGTTTACATTTCCAAGGTTCAGAGTTGAGACATCTTGAAGATGGAGAGAAGACTGTCTTCCTGTAAGTTGAACATAGGAGCTGTATCTATCTTGGTCTTTTCAACATAGCTGTATGGGACAAAAGACAAAATACTGCACATAACTGTCTCTGTGCTGCTACTGCTTGCTTTAAAAGATTTAAAGTAGTTTAAAAACTTCAGTTTTGACAACAAGAAAAGAAGAAAATATATGTTTGATATTTTGTCATAAGAGTATGTTTATTACTCAAAACTACCACTGTAGTAAGTTATTTGTTTAAAACTTTACGCACAATATTGAGGGCATATTCAATTTTTTTCTTTAGCAATCGCCAGAGGGTACTCTATCAGATTTATCGTTATTTTTAAACAGTAGTATTAAGGCATACCTGAATTATACTTTATTCATATTTGTATAAAACACATAACATTTTTGAATTTGATTTGAAATAGAAGTGTAGAACATCACATTTAAGAGAGTTTGATGAAACACAATAATTGGTGACATAACACACATTACCATTTTATTCTCAATTCCATAGTAAACTTTATTTATATTTTGTTTCATAGCTGAGGAAGCAGCAAGGGACTATATACAGAAGATGGCAGTGCACTTCTCACCAGACGAGCTACCAAGGTTCCATCTGCTGCTGTTAGGAATGGGTCCTGACGGCCACACTTGCTCATTGTTCCCTGGTCACCGCCTCCTGGATGAGAGCTCTGTGTGGGTGGCTCCTGTCACCGACAGTCCCAAACCCCCGCCATCGCGCATCACCCTCACTTTCCCTGTCGTCAACAATGCTGAGTGCTGTGCCTTCGCCGTTGTTGGGCAGAACAAGGCGGAAATGATCAAGGTGTATAGGCCACTCTTGTGTGGTATTCTCCCTGTTTAATTATTTTGTTTGGAAAAATGGAAAAATGCAAGTTAAAAAAAATTATTTATAAACTAAAAATATCTGTGTGAAATAAAAACATTGTATTTTTTTCAATATGACTGTAATAGGGATTAACATGCTACAGAAAATACTACTTTTTGTTTCAAACACTAATTCTTGGATTTTTTTTATTTATTTTTTATTACAACAATAACAAATGATATTTATATCATCATACACAATAAGAGAAAATTAATACAAACTTAATAAACAATTTTCATACTATTTTAAACCAAACTTTATCAATTAAAAAATTATAAAAATTTTCCACTGCAACAGATTGTTGTATTCTTTTGATATTGTTTATTGCAAATTACAACATATTAATATTGTATTAGAACTATTTTTGTGTAATATATGTTGTGTTTTATTGAGGTCTGTCACACTGATCAGCACTTAAATTATGCCACAACTGAATTGCAGACTGAATAAATTGCTCTGTTTATTTGTAAATACATTTAAAGTCTATAATGCCATTGGAGAGACACATTAGAAGCACTTGATACAATGTCAATAGTTCATTTTCAAAATTGCTTTCTCTTTGATTAAATTACAAATGACATCATCGAATTAGATTGAACGAACATATAAATAGCATCTTTATCTTGAGAGTTGACAATAATTTTAATCATACAACAAAACACTTTATATTCTTACGTCAATAAATTCTATACTGATAACTGTGAATGACATTACCAAATGCATATTGAAATTGAATGCTTTTGTCAAATTAAAAACTGTAATATCAGATATTTTTTTACTTCAATTTAAATGGTATGAATGAATATTCAAGTAGATAGAAAATTACATTTTAAAACCCCTCCTGTATCTGTTATCCAGTTTAGTCAGAATAACCATTATAACATTAAAAACATTAATTGACCATTAAGCAATTCACAGGCTTCATCAAACAATTTATAAAATCCTACAAATAACACAGATATACTAGGCTACTTAAAGTCTACCACTACCAAAATTATTCATCTACAGAATAACAGGCTAATTTAATGACAGTAATTTTAAAAATTTTGGTTTTACATTAATGGTAAAAATATGAGGATATGTAATGTTTTATAAGCTGGTAATCTTAAATTTAAAAGACGGTATTTGTATAACAGCCTTCACTCATATTTTCCAAAATAGCTGCATCCATATATAAGGTATGTTAATGTTTTACTAGAACCATCTTTTTATAATTTGTGTTGTGTATTATTGAGTTTTCTCACATTGATCAGCACTTAAAATAGCAGTTGAGATGCAAAGGGTTCTTAATTAGGTGATAGTTAATATAGCATATTTTCGTTCATATATAAAACTAAGAAACTAAATATTTTAATAAATGCAGAATTCATTATTCAATAAACTTTAACTAATACAGCTAAGAGCATAAAAATTCCTTATGGAATATTGCTAACCATTATAACCATTAAATTGTTGCAGTTTCAAACCCATATATCGGGGATTTTTTAATAAGTTTAAATGATGAAAGGATAATCTAAAGCGTACTCAATATGAGAAATATTTTAACCTTTATAGAATATATTTACATTTAACCGTAGATCAGAATCTTCTCTATCATGGACCCCATTCAATTTATATTCCAGTTACAGTGATAATTTGTAAATTACTTACTGTTTCCTTAATTTTATTGGCCAATTTAAAATGTTTCTTATATTTTAATTATTTTTTAGGTCCACGAAATTTGACACCAAAATATAGGTTTTCTGTGTTTAAATTTTTTAATTGACGATGGATGATTTGTAAGGATGATAGAATTTTTGACATTTGCCATAGCTCTATTAAAAAAAATAGAATACTACTTTTCAAGAATTAAAATCTACCCTCTACTTTAGGTGTTACAATAACCCTAGTACTAACATAGATTAAACATACACAAAAAACTTTAAAAGTGCAGCAATGCACTTGCCAATTACCAAAGTAAAATTGCTGCACTTTTTAATTTTAAGCTTTTTTCACTCTTAACATTATGTATTTGGGTTTTTGACACCTAAGAAAGAGGGTATATTTCAATTCTCCTTGAAGCAAAGTGTTCCATTTTTTGTAACGTATTAGGCCTTTTTTTACTGATCTCTTGACTTTCATGTACCAGCGTATCCTGAAGGACCAGGAGTGCCTGCCTGCAGGAAGAGTGGAGCCCACCAGAGGTAAAGTGTACTGGCTGCTGGACCAGGGAGCTGCCTCACACCTCAATGGCTCGTGATGCTTTCTCCAGTGATCTATGGTTCCTACTCAGCCAACTTCAGTGTCAGCTAATCAGATTCAGTGCTTTGGAAGTACCCATATGATAGAGAGAAAACAATTGAATACCGGTGCTTTTACACGTTTTTATACTGTCCATGAAGTGCTTAATGTCAGTTGACTAGTCATTCCTTGAAATTTCATTCCAGGCTTTGTGGCCTTTAAAATGCTGTGTATTTTCACATATCAAACATGTTTTAGCTGGATGCAATCTCATAGCGTTAAAACAATTGTTTAACTGTTATTTTTATATGTATGGTTTTATAGTTTATTTTGAAGTATACATCTTGTTAGTAAACATATTTTAAAAGTGGAAGTGTTGGCAGAATAAAATTTATTCATGAAGAATGATCAATTATTTAAATAAAATTTTCTACTGGGTTGTTTTGTGTATAGAGTCAACAATCAGCAGTTTCCTGGGCTGGACGTTCATTTAACTATCATAATCAAGTTTAATAAGCTGTAACAGAATTTTAAAATCCTGCATAAATACTTGTTAATTTGATTATATTTCCTCAGATACAAATTATTACTACCAAATTTTTTCTAAAATCCTAAAACAACAATATATACATATATAAACACACATGTGCGCGCACGTGTGTGTGTGTGTGTGTGTGTGTGTGTGTGTGTTTGTTAAATTCAGATTTAAATTAAATGACAGCAGAATGCTACACAGTTAATCATTCTTTCATGGAGGAAGCCATGGTTATCTGGGGAGATAAGACAGTTTTATAAAGAAAACTGCATATAACCTAATAAAACACCAGATCAACACAAGGTTTGGTATTTTGTGTTGTTTTTGATGGTCAAATACAACACTCGTCAAAAGATTTAAATACTTAATAAACTAAGGGTTGTAGTTTGGTTTAAGATAACATTATTTGTTGACTGACAGAACTCTGACAGTTCATAAGGGGTAAACTGTGTTGCACATCTTAACTTTGCCAGTTCAAAGGTTAAATAAAGTGATAAGTTGGCTGAAAGCACTTAGGGTAGTGAAAGATTTTCTCCTTTTCATAGTTATATTGTACCTAATAACATATCAATATCTGAGTTAAAATGCTAAGATGCAGTGTCAATAGAAGGGAAAAGAAACATATCAGTCCAATTATGAGACGTAGATGGAAGTATAAGATGGAAGTTGGCAGCACAAACCCAAATAATATTTGTATAAAGTATTATTTGCAGTTAAGAGAATTCTTCTAACTGTCACGATGGATGTAGATTTCAAAAGAAAAATGGCCTCTGTCTTCAATAACCAGGCTTTGAACTTGAGCAGTTATTCTTAGTCAACAATGTTGTCCACCTGTCTCAAACTTTGACAGCTCCATCACCAAAATATATTTTAGGTGGTTACCAGGAAGGTTTGCTATATAACTTGATTTAAAAATGGTCAATTTGAGAAGTATCTTAACAGATTTGTAGTTCCAAAAACTGAAAAATTCTGCTAGCAAAGTGTTTGGTTCTTGTAATTGTTACCTATTAATATATTATCAATCGATACAGTCTTCATATATATAAAAATTAATCGCAAAATGTGTTGCTAAGCGCTAATCTTGAGAACAGCTGGACCAATTCAGCTAATTGTTTTGTAAAATAGTAGAATTCTGAGAGCTACATACATATATAGTTTTATGGGCGAGGAAATAAGGCAAACTCGGCTGTAGCACCCTAGGAATTTTATATAGTAGGAAGTAGACACCTTTTAACCGAAATAGGTGTCTCAGACCTACACATGTACATATTTTTTCTTTGTCTGGACAACAAAGCAAATTCTACTATGGCACTGGAAATATCTTAAACCACATGTACATGACAAGGATTGAAGTAAACTTTTTTTGACTAAAAAAGATTTCCTAGACAAGACGTTGGAAATATAATTAATTCAAACTAGAAATGCATACATGGAAAACATGATAAGACTCAGGTTAAAACTCTGGTGCTACTAACCATGAATACTGAAATATGTACCTGTGTAAGCCTACTTACGTTTCTAAAATGTCATAAGACTCCATCGTATTAAACCAGTTCTTTTACTAATCATGATAAGGGCTTTGATTTTTTTTAATTGAGTGTGAAGGCGTGGGTAACAGCTAGTTAATGAATAAAGCTATGCTACCAAATAAAATATACTTCCATTGTTTAGTAATATAATCACATAAATAATAAAACTGTTAGAAATATAACTAAAAAGATAAGCTTTAGGTGATAGTTAAATCAGCCTAGCTGGCACAAATCTCTCACTCAGTATTAAAACCCACTGTCACTTTACTATAGACTTATATTAACTTTTGTTTTTGCCATAGTTTGGCGACCACTTACCTAGAAGAACAACAACATGGTTTTTGGAAAGGAAAAGCAACAAAAATATCAGACATTGATTTTGTTCAGTCTATAATTGATGTTATTCATTAAGGAGAAAAAGTGGTGGCTATATTTCTGGGTCTCGCCATAACATTTGATAGTGTTTCACATAGCTTACTTTTAGACAGTTTTAATATTCTAGTGTAAGGCAAGAAGCTTAATTGTTTTAGCTCTTATTTGTAAAACGGAAGACAGTTGAATTTAGAGTATGTGACAGAACATGGATCCACTAGATATATTGAAAGACGTAGTTCTAGGCTGCAGGCTGTGCCGTATATTCCACAGGGCTCCATCCTTGGTCCCCTTCTTTTCTTTTGCTATATGAAAGAAATACCATGTATATTGAAGTGAGACTGTATACTGATGGCGCCAATATTTTATTTTTTGTCTCAGGAAAATTACAAAACTAAATTGAATTTTAACAGAAATAGAAGTATCGTCATACTGAGCTCTTAAAATTAAAGAATGTTTAATAGACAATAAAAACTTTTTTATTTAAAAAAGTCAAATTATATTTCTTTTAGTAAAAAACTATCAAGAACAAAATTACAGCCAAATAATGTTTTTAATGAAGATATAACCAACTAAAAAGAATGTACAAGGGTTTTAAGGCTAGTAATAGATGAGAATTTAACTTGGAACTTTCATGTGGACATTTTTTTATTAATAAAAATGTCTACAGGTTTGTATGCCCTGAAACAAATTTTGTGGTATTAAAACTCTTGAAATTGTTTACTTATAACAAATTTCACTCATATATTACTAATAGAACATGAATATATGGTGTTACTATAAAAAAGAATTTGGACGAAATACTACTGCAACAAGAAAGAGCTCAAAATTATGAACAATTTTAAACAGACATATTAGTCAAACACTTTATTGCAGGTATTGAAATTGTAACTTTCCATTGGGGGTATATATTAGAATGTATAAACTATGCTAAGCAACATATTGAACTTCAATTACTAATAATAGCTATAACTACAATACTAGATTTAAAGTTGATAATCATAATTTGGAATTTATACTAAAAACATCTTATACAGGATAATAGTTCCTTGATTATTATGTACTTCAATAAAAGCAGAAAAAAATATTACTAAATTTCAAAAATAAATTTAATGAAATCCCCCTGTTACTCTACTGAGGTGTTCTTCAATCAGAATGCTAACTAGAAAGGGATGGTTTAACTGTAATTAATGTTTTAGACTAGGTCTGATGTAAACTAATTGTATGGATTTTATCTATTTGTTTGGACTCAATTCCTATGGAATTATTTCTATATAAAGATTTTTTAATTTACTCACTATCTAGGAATACAAAAATGACCTAGTTGTAAAAATGGCATTTATTAAAACAAATCCTCCTTTGAAAAGGAACAACCTGGCAGAGCTTGCAAACACACCTCTTGAAAATTAAGAAAACTCCTGAGACTAGTTATTGGTACAGACCTTACTTGGACACCCCACACTAATCGGTTATGCAAAAGTATTTTGGCTCCTTCTTGCCTTGAAAAGAATAAAAAGCATTGCTGATAACACCATAACTAGAACAGCATATTTCAAACTTTTTGCGATCCATATCCACTATGTTCCAATTGCCATGGGGAGGCACAATAAAAAAAAATATGGAGAAGAGTTTTTATTTCCCAAAAACAGGCAATGAGAATCCTTGGCAACCTACAGCAAATTGTAACGTGCCTAAATGCCTTCATGGAATTAAGGATCATGACAGTTGTAGCTTGTATATCCTTGGAAAAAATATGCATCAAATGACACTTTCGGAGAATAAAACAGAATATATTTCTGGCATACTTCAAAACCCAGATAATCTGCAGATACTGACTGGCAAGATTCTAAAGAACAACTTAAGAAACTTGCTTATGGACTGACCAGTCTGAATGGTACCATGTTCATCCAGATCACCTGGATGTTGTTACAATCAATACTCTAAGGAGAAGTAAAGGAAAGTACAAAAGACACAATGATATATCGTTGCAAATCAACCAAGGTGTTAACAAATTATTTAGAAATAGGTAAATTGTATTCACATCATAAAAGCTAGCAAATAACATAAAAATCAACTTTTAAAAAGTATATATAATAAAGTAATCTTTCAAAAAACTAAATTGTATCAGCACAAAATCATTATAGTCTCATCTTGTGTAATTTTGCTTTTATCTTTTGTAAATTAAGAAATTGTGTAAGTTTAGAGAGTCTCATGACAGGTTACTACGCATTTTTTCATAGTAACGCAAATTATGGAATAACACTTTAAGTACAAATCACAAAGAGCTTTTATATGGCAAAAGAAAGCTGTAAGGGTTATACAAATTATAACTGATAGGATTTCGTGCTTACCATTTTTAAATAACTTACAATAAATTATGACCTTACCATGTATGTATATTTATAACTGATGTTAAAGAAAATTTAAGTAATTATCAGAACTGTCAAGATATACAAGGCAGAGATATACGCTTGACCAGTGGTGTAGTGGAGTGGGATTGGTGTTCCCACACTGGTTTTGGGCAGGTAAAGTAATGGCCAATGTTTTCCTGTATATCAATTTGGCGTAAAATTATTTATGTCAATAATCAAACAATATTTATAAACTAGAACTAGACTGACATTGATCAATTCTTCTTTATTCAATAATAATGTGAATTACTATCTGATTTCAAAGATAACTCGCCGGCCCCAGTGGCGGGTTGACACTCCCCTTCTTCTTTGTTTCTCTAATCACCCACTCCCACCCAACTGTTCATCGCCGGGCTGTCTTTTGCGCATCCAGTATCCAGCATTTGTGAGGTGTGGTGACATGTCTATATTCATTATAATGTCTTTGTGCATTACTGTAGTCATTACGCTTTATGTTGTTGACAACTATTCATCGGATTATATTATGGAATCATCCAAGATAGATAAAAAACATTTGTCATTCTTCACTTAACATAATAAAGACTTAAGTGATAAAAGTGAAACATGTGCCTCAGAGAGGACTTATACTTCCTTGCCTTCAGATGATGGAAGTGGTATGCTGGCAACAACTGTAAATTCAAATAATTCATCACCTTTAGTAACACCCGATACAGAAAATGTATCCAAATGGCCATCTATATGGCCTCAAGACATGTGGGAGCACAAAAAAGAAGCGTTTCCATGGTTATATTGCAAGAATGGTTTATTAAGTTGTACATTATATAGGCAAGTTTCTCATCTTGGTGCTGTCAAAAAGGTACGTACTTCAATTTCTAAGGAATGGCAAGCCTTTACAGTTACATTGTAATGGGTCTTATAAGTCTGCCTAACTAACTTATTTAAGAAAACAAATTTTTCTTCACAAACAATCTGCAAGCCATTTGTCAGACGAGACCATAATATCTGCCAAGGCAGAGAAGGAAACTATAAAAAATGTCTGTAATAAAATGAACATATCCAACCTCAAATCTATCATTAAAATATTTAGATCAGCTTACTATTTGGCAAAAGAGTATAGGCTTTTTCTGATCATTCCGAATTTTTGGAACTTCAGAAATGAATGGTGCGGACATTTGTTCATTGTTGGTCATTGATCACACTTCTGATAAGATAAATAAACGAATTGTTCAACAGATTTCCGGTAAAATTTCAATTTTGATTGAGGAATCTATAAGCTTAAGCAATGAATCTTTAATTGTTTATTTAAAATGTGAAACGACTAAAAATCTTGTACATCATGTCTTATTTTTGGACCTGATTGAATTGCCTAATCAAACTTCTGATTCTATTTTTTATCCTCATTTAGGTTGTTGAAAATATGAGTTTGATTACGAGTACTTAAAAGAGAATTTAGTTGCATTTGTCTGTGACGGCGCTAGTGTCATGTTAGGAAGAAATCTGGTGTCAGAGAAAAGCTACTACAGCAATTTCCAAACAATCCTTGGCATTGCATGAAACATACAATAGAGTTAGCTCGATAGAAGTTAAGTAGCTAGTTAGAAGTAATCCAATAAATGATGGAGCTGTTAACCACTTTCAGATTTTTATGGATAAGCCATACACTTTATAGCAATAACTTAAAAACCAAAGAGAACTATTAGAGTGTGCTAGTGAACTTTATTAGTAGATAAATAACATTGGTAGTACTGGGAACAAGGTGGGTATCCAGTAATAACCATTGAACTTCCATTTTAAGAATGCCCAAGAAAACAAGAACAAAACGACTACTGAACGAGTGATATCAAAGTAAAAAGTAAAGTAAAGAATGTCTTATTTTACCACGCGAAGTTAGGGCTAAGAAGCCTTTGATATATATAGGGGATTAATCAAACACCCAATACCAACTTGACGAAGAATGATTATCTTTTGGTGATGGCAGGTACTAACAATGTAGAAAGTACAAGTGTGAATCGATTGATGGAAGATGTACATGGCCTGATTCGGGGACTTCCTCTCACACAAATTTAATTCTTGCGACATTGCCAATGAGGCATGATAAACCCAAATTGGATCTGAAGATTTCAGTTATAAATTCAAAACTTGAAAAAGAGGCTAAGACTGATAAGTTCCTAATTCTACCACTTCATATCTTGCCACGGCATTATTACACTACTCATGGTATGCACTATAATAAGAAGGAAAAAGTGAAAATTGCAGAGATGATTGTGAAAATGCTTTTCAAAAAATATAGAAAAACCTACCAATCAGACTTCGGGTTTGTCTCCTGTGATTGAGGAGCAGGGAATCCATGTAATTGAACAGGGACATGGGCCTTATAATTGATAATTTTTTGTATGACTCATCTGTGGGTTTCGCCCATTCTATATCTGGTGACCTTGGCCATGATAGAAATATGACAGCTGGTGTAGCTGTTGTATTCAGGAAGAAAATTGGTAGGCCACAGCTTTCAGACCTCAAATCAGACAAACTTAACGTTTCCAAAAGGTAAGCCATGGAGGAGCCTGCATATACAGCCTAATTACCAAAGCGACGTATAATGCAAAACCCATAATTCAGGACTACAATGATGCTTTCGCCCAACTGACTCAGGACTTCAAGGCCAAAGGGCTTAAAAAATTGATCTGCTCCCCAATGGGCTGTGTGAGAGATATGATTCCGCCTGAACAATTCGCCAAGAACATAGTGGCATTCCATCAAGAAACTGGTGCTTCAGTAAGTATTGTGTGCTGTGACCAGGTATCACAAAGAGAATTAAGGCGTGGACTTTCACATCAGGAGTTTATGTTGAAGCTGAAAGAGTCGATTGAAGATGGCATCTGTAACCTTTCATCTGCTGGTGGACAGGAATATAGAGTGTCAAGACGTATCAGTTCCTGTGGACAGTCCCCCTACTTCGACCCAGACTCCAGTAGATGAGGAAGAGGATGGTGCGATAGACTTAAAAAACGAACCTCCAAACAAAAAATATAAAGAACACTTAGATTTAGATAACTTCTGTTTAGTTTGTAACAAATTTCACTGCTATCATGCAAATAAGGTAAATCAAAATTTAAGAATGTTTGGCCTATTTGTAAGGAAGCCAAAATTGATCAGAAATATAATTGGCTATTACATTTAAATATCCAAGGAGGAGTACTTGATAAAAAAATTGATTTAGAAATAATTCTACAAAATTCAAATATTCAAATTATTTGTTTAAATGAACATTGGTTGAGTTAGGGATAGTGTTACCATTTTAAATAGTTTTTCTAATTATAATCTGGCACATTTTTATTGTAGAGATAGAGATTATCATGGAGGCTCATGTATTCTTTTGAAAAATAATTTTTGAATTTAAAACCAGAGAAGATCTGTGCATTTATAATATTTGGATTCAGTTTTTGAAGCTTCATGCATAGAAATAATTAACTTAAAAAGGCCTATAATTATCATTTCTATTTATAGAGTGCCAGAAGATTCAAATTTCAAATTATTTTTAAATAAGCTTGAGGCTTTGTTAAAACTTTTAGGTAAAGAAAAACCATGTAAACAATGTTTATATATTGCATCAGACTTTAATGTAGATATAATGGAAACAACAAATAAACCACAGCAGAAAATTTGAATTCCTTTCTCTGATTGAATCATACGGTTTTAAAAACACATTTTGCATCACCAACTAGGATTACTTTTTAATACAAATTCATGCATTGATAATATTTTAACTTTTAAATTTAAGTCATCCTTTGAATCTCAAACAATGAATTTGGAATTGGGTTTGTCGGATCACAGGGCAGTCTTTTTAGATATTTCTAAAGATCTTATTTCTGATAATGACAATACTAAACTTAGAGTAAAAAGACGGATTTTTTTTCTAAAAAAGCTCTTTATAGATTTAGCAGTAGATTAAAAGACACTAAGTGGAATGTTTCAAACAATTTTACTTTTGTTGACAACTGTTCTAATTTCTTTAATTGCTTTCAAAATATATTTGAAGAATCATTTCCATTTAAAATTTCTCTGCTAACAAAACCAAACAATCCAAAATAAAAAAAAATGGATAACAAAAGGAATTCAAAATTTCAAAGCATTAAAAAGAGGGAGCTTAGTAAACTAGCCAAACAGTCAAATAATCCAAATTTTATAAATTATGTAAAAAATTATAAAAAAATTTTCAAAAATGTCTGTAATAAATCAAAGCAAATGTATAATTCTAATTTCATAAAAGATTCTGAAAATAAAAATAAAGTTGCTTGGCATGTAGTTAAATCTGAGCTTGGATGCAAAAAATCTGTTAACAATTTTCCTGATGTTGTGTTGGATAGTGGTAGGGTTGTTAAAGATGGAAAGGAAATTGCACAATTCTTCAACAAAAAATTTGCAGAATTGGCCAAAGAAATTAAGGCTCGACCTTGTGAACAAGAGGCCCTAAATTTAGCACAAACTGATCTTGAATGTCAATTTTTTAAGTTTAATTTTGGTAATGTGTCATCAGATGATGTTGTTAAAGTGATAAAATCATTAAAAAATAAAAAATCATCTGGGTGGGATGAAATACCTCTGGACGTTAATGAAACATGTAATGTATAGTATAGCTGTTCCTTTATCAGTTTTAATTAATCAATCATTCAAAAATTGTAGTTTTCCAAAAAATTTAAAACGGGCTGAATTAAAACCACTCTATAAAAAAGGCCAAAAACAAAATCCAGATAATTACCGTCCAATTTCAATACTGCCAATCATTTTTCTAAAGTATTTGAAAAATTAGCACTAAAACCAAATTACAAAATTTTTTAGAATCTAATTCAATTTTGACTTGTGATCAATTCGGATTTAGGAGGGGTCACAGTACATTAGGGGCCATTAATAAACTTGTAAATGAGGTGTCTTGGGCTTTGGGATGGGTCACAGAGAACCATGGGTGTGTTTTGTGATTTGTCCAAGGCTTTTGATTGTGTAAACCATAATATCCTTTTTAAAAAAGCTTAAACTGTACAGTTTTTCAAATAGATCAATCCTGTGGATTGAATCTTATTTAGTTCATCGATTTCAAAGAACTGTAATTTTTAAAAATAGTGTAAAATCTAGATCTCGTTGGGAGGAAATTAAAGTTGGCGTTCCTCAAGGGTCTATTTTGGGGGCCTCTACTTTTTCTTCTGTATGTTAATGATTTACCTAAAAATGTTTCACCAAAAATTATATTATATGCAGATGACACAACCGCAGTTGTTAAAGCAAACTCTCACTTTCAATTGAAAAATAAATTAAATCAAGCTTTATTATGAATTGGCATACTGGTTTAAGGTTAACGGATTGAAATTAAATCAAGAGAAAACTCAACTATTAAATTTTCGAACAGCACAATTAAAGGAGGGCTATAATAAGGATGTGATTTTCCACGGCCAACAAATAAAATTATGTGATAGTGCAACATTTTTAGGTATAGATCTGGATATAAACCTTTTCTTGGAAAAAATGTATTGAAAATATTATTAGAAGATTAAACTCGGCATGTTATCAAATGCTAGTGTTACAAAATTCAATTAATTTGGAAACTAGAATAAATAATTTACTACTCTTTCTTTTTTTCAATAATTCAATATGGTATTGAATTTTGGGGATCATCTTCTGACTTTGATAAAGTTTTTTAAGATCCAAAAAAAAATTATGAGATTAATGACCTTTTCATCATTTAGAACTTCTTGCAAACCTCTGTTTAAAGAATTAAAAATCTTATCACTTCCAAATTTATACATTCTGGAAAACCCTTACTAACAGTACAATCAAATTTTTGAAAGCTTATCAAGTGATAACTTTGATCATAATTACAATACAAGATTTAAAGCTAATTTTCAATATCCCATACATCGACTGCGTCTGGTAGAAAAAAACTCCAATATACACGGCAAAAAAAATATACAATAAGTTACCTCAAAAATATAAACATTTAATCAATTCAAAAACATTTAAAAGCAAACTAACAGATTTTTTGTTGGAAAAAAAACTATTATAGTGTTGATGAGTATTTTGATGGATCCTGAATTTTAAAATTGTGTTTTAACATAGATTACATTAAATTTGTTACGCTGTCTTGACCTCTTATATGTATTTTTATTAAGTTTATATGTATATGTGAATTGTGATGTGCATAATGTATGAATGTATATGTGTATGTATCATTATTACATTAATTTATGACAATGTTACCTGTTTCTATAGCAATTGCTATGTATAATCGTTGACGTAACAATAAAGACTGATTCTGATTCTATTAAAGTCATAGTCATAAAAAAAGACGTAAATCGATTATATATATTATGTACGATATATACTAAAGTCTATCAAAGCACTAGGTTAGGTGACGAAATGTCGCTTTGTTTAAGCTAGGTGATTCAGTCTCTAGTACGAGTAAGTTGTTAGTACCAAACATCACTCTAAGCATCAGAATTAGCATCAGCAAGACTACATGCTCCTTCTGCAATTTTCAGGTAGTGGTTTGTTTGTGTTTTTAACCCTTAGTTCACTTATGTTTATCCAAAAAGAGAAGAATTGCTGTGTGTTTAATGATAAGTAGAAGGACTAATTTGTAGTTTAAAACAACATAATTTTGTATATGCTTTGTAAATAAAAATATTGGTGATTAAGTAATATAATATCCATAGACATTATGAAAGAAAACATTGTTAAAGCAAATTCAATCAGTTCTAATTATAGATTAGTCTTGACCAAAAATTCCAATCCTTGATAAAACCCATGCAATCTCAGTATGACATTATTACAAATAGTATAACATCAGGATGAAGCTGCTGTTGAGCAACTTTTAAAATATGTTACTGTACATATTAGTTAAGGCTGGAAAGCCTTTTTCTGACAGCAAGTTTGTAAAAACTTGTATTGAGAGAGCCATTTAGGAGTTATATCTCCAAAACCAGTAAATATTTCCCAGAACCAGAAGATATATTGACATTAGTCACCAGTTCCCTGCAGGAAATTTAAGTGGCATTGGATTGTTTTATATGAGTAACGGGTGAGTCCGATTCAGCTCAAATTTTTTTAAATTGAATTGTAAATTATAATTTAGAAATTATAGAGAATTGGCTGAAGTTTATTCCATGGTGGTCTTCCTTACCCTGTGTGCAATAAACACATCTTTCATTCTATTTCATTAAATATTTTTTTTTATTATTATACCTTGGAAAGTTTGAAACCTTTGTTGACTTTAATCCCTTTTTTAGAGTGTCTAACTTAGAAAAGATACCATAGTAGTCAACTATAGTGTTTAGGAATGCTCTATCAGTATTCACTCTTGTGCCTCGAATAGCACATGAGTTGTATCTTGCTTGGGATTGGACTTAAAACATTTTTAACAATGGCACATTATTGCTAAACTATGGTGAATAATTTGATCTTTGTTCTGTTTAAAGATATAGTTTTTACCCTAAAAATATAGACAAGAATGTAAACTATGCAAATGACATATCAGACTTATTTTGACGTGATAAATAAAATGTTGAACTTTTTAATAATTTGTAAACACCCTTTAAAGGCTAAAACCATTTAAAAACTTACTTAAATGCAACAAACACCTAAGCGACTTTTCCTATTACATTATACTATGTTTGACTATATTACTGTACTTAATGTTCATGTAATAAAGAAATATTGATTGATTGATTGATTGATTGACTTATTGAATGTTTGAAATTTTTGTGTAATAATCTTTTGATTCTGGATGAAATCATTTTGCATGAAATACTTGTATCTATAGTTGAAATATAATCATACTTTAGTCGTGTTTAACAGTGTACGTTAGGTGTAGATTTGATATCAATTTTAAAAAGTTTCAAGTTATGTAAATACATTTGCATATTTTATTTGTGAATTCCAGTATTTGATATATATATAATTTTGATATTTATTTAAGGAACATTAATTTATGTACATACATTTGATAGTTTGTTTTGAAAGTATCAGGTCATCGAAAACGGTGGCCTTAATTTGGATTCTTTATTGTAAAAGAAATAGTTAAGCGATGTGTGTAAAACAAACGTCATAATGCAGATTTCAAGTCCGCCACTGGGCTAACCTTGAAGTGAGCTCCGTGTATGTGCAGGCTTGACGCGCATCGACTGTCGCCATTCCATTCAGTAGAGGCGGCACAGTCATGGCAAGTGTGCAGCAAAAAGCTCAGTGTGTTTTGTGGCATGCTGAATTGAAGTCAGTGACTCTTGTGCAACGACGTTTTCGCCAAACTTATGGACAAAACCCACCTACATAAACCTATTCTTCGTTGGTATAGGCAGTTCAAAGACACAGGATGTGTAGATATAAAGAAATGCCCAGCTGGCCTAGAACATATGAAGAAAATGTGGAACGTTTAAGGCAATAGTGCTTGCGTAGCCCTAGGAAGTCTATAGTTCGATGCAGTTTTGAACTAGGTATACCAAAAACCACAATTCAAATGTGATTCATAAACGTCTGAGACTACATTCGTACAAAGTTCAATTGCGCAATCAAATTAAGCCCGCAGACCGACCTAAACGTGATGACTTTGCTGCTGAGGTGCTAAATCGCATTGACAATGATCCAAATTATCTCAATGGGATTTGTTTTAGTGATGAGGCAACCTTTCACTTTAATGGCAGTGTTAACCAACATAATTGTATAATCTGGGGTTCTCAACAACCCAATAAAGTGTTTGAGTACGTCCATGATTCACCCAAGCTAAACGTGTGGTGTGGTCTCATGCAGGATTGTGTTGGCCCTTTTTAGCACTGAAGACACAATCTGTGGAACCAACTACTTGGACATGTTAGAACTCTATGTTTTTCCACAAATTGATGATGTTGAAAGGGGAAAAGGAATAACTGTTACTTTCCAACAAGATGGAGCACCGCCTCACTACAGTCTTATTGTGCATGAAGTTTTCAACAGAATATTCCCTAATCAGTGGATTGGTAGAGCTGGTCCTTTGGTATGGCCGCCAAGAAGACCTGAATTAACTCCTTTAGATTTTTTTTCTTTTGGGGTTACATGAAAAACATTGTCTACGCTCAAAATATTCAGTGCCTGCAACATCTAAAGGACCGAATCACCGATGTAATAACAACTGTGACTCCTGACATGATAAAGAGGACCTGGATGGAGGTGGAGTATCGCTTCGATGTGTGTCGAGCCACAGGCAGAGCTCACATTGAAACATACTAAATATGTAAATAAAACTTTATGATTTTTTTCTATCTTTTAGTGTAAAAATAATTAAATTATTTTTATTGCATTCTGAGTTATTAAAAATCAAAATTAAGGCTACCTTTTCCTATGACCCTGTACTACAGGCAGTAATTTTGAGGCCCTCTGATTAAAAAGCGGTAGTGATGAGATCTATGTGCCCTAAGACCAAACACACCAGTGGTGTCATAACCCTTACGCTGGAAGCCCTTACTTAGTGAGTCATGTTGCAACTTTTACAAGGAACCTTTAGTCATCTTGTGTAGTTTTCATTAAGTACTACACTACTAGCTTCATCGTGTTTAGTAATGGATGATAGTACTGTTAATATTAACCATTAATTGACGTTTCTTTGTATTCATGTAATTCTAATTTTAGTTCATCATAAACTCATTTCACGGATTGAAGAACTGTGTCATTATTTTTATAGTTTCGTAACTTACTTAATAGTGATAACGTTCCGCAAGCGCCCTCACCAAGTGGGGTGATGTACCAACCAGTATCTCAATAGCAATACTAATGATACGATATTTAAAATAGTTCAAAATTAATTATTTTTAATTACTGTTGATTTTAATGCTATTTACTTTTCAGGTTATACACTACTTCACCTTAATGTTATTACAAATTTAGATTTACAGATACATTTGTAGTGATTATTTTATCTTTGGCTAATTTTAGTACTTGTTACTATTATTTGTTGATATGTTTTACTTGTTATCATTGGTCAATTGTTAATATCACTTAATTTAGAGTAATACATAAACCAATATTTATACTTATTTATATTTTGTGAGGCCTTTCAATAGCAATGCTGTACTCATCAGACAATTCACAAAAGTAAATGCAATAAACAAATTAATTTATTTTTGTCTAATGAAGATAGCTTTGCAATTGAAAGGCAAAATAAAAAAATATAATTATTGGTTTGTTTGTTATTGTAAATTAAGTGGATTTTTAAGACTAATGACTAATGTAAGATTGTGCTCCATCACACATCATTTGCTTGAATCAAATCATCACGGCCTTTATTTTTAATACTGGCAATTAGTGTCTTTAATGACAATTTAATTTGCATTGTTGTAATGTATATGTTTGTTTGTTATTGTAAATTAAGTGGATTTTTAAGACTGATGACTAATGTAAGATTGTGCTCCATCACACATCATTTGCTTGAATCAAATCATCACGGCCTTTATTTTTAATACTGGCAATTAGTGTCTTTAATGACAATTTAATTTGCATTGTTGTAATGTATATGTTTGTTTGTTATTGTAAATTAAGTGGATTTTTAAGACTGATGACTAATGTAAGATTGTGCTCCATCACACACCATTTGCTTGAATCAAATCATCACGGCCTTTATTTTTAATACTGGCAATTAGTGTCTTTAATGACAATTTAATTTGCATTGTTGTAATGTATATGTTTGTTTAAAGACAAATAAAATTTTTTGAATCTTAACAATACTAAGGTATGTTAAGGGATAACACAAAATAACTACTTCAATGTCATGAACTTCATTATTTATTTATTTTGGTATATTTGAGCTGTAAACAGCTTAATTTGAGTCTGAACCACACAGATCTTTATAAAAGTTGTAGAAGTCAGAAAAATGGCCACCGCACAAAGACATACGATGACCAACAAAATACATACAACTGTATGAGTACACAAACAACAAATCAAACTTGCTTGGTTACATATGAAATGCAGTGGACAAGGAAAATGTAGAGAAAAGCACAACACTGAAGTGCAGCAGCATTGCCCGTTTTCAACGTCTCTTTCACGCCTGATAAAAAATTCATTTACTTAACTAAATTACTGCTATAACTGAATGCCGTTAAATGCTTATTTCATTAAAATAGTGGACTGCTTATGTAAATTATGCATGAAAGGTATTATTCTATGGGATTATGTTAATATACAACCTCAAGTATTACAATTTTTGGCTTTATTGGTGAAAAAATAACAAAAAAATACACTGTAATAGATATTAATTCCCTCTTAGGAACTAAATCTAACAAATCTTAATAATCTTTTTAATGACATACATAATGAAATTTCAACAGCACATGAAAGATAAAAAAGTATAAATAGTGGCAGAGCACATCACTTAGACTAGAATCTAAAGAACATAAACGTCTTTTCTTCAATCGCAAGGAATGATGATTGAGCCCACGAATACTGTACAGTACAACATTAACAATAAATAAGAAATACACAATTTAAAAGTACTAATTATTTACAAATTTCAAGGGATTTTACATAATAGTTTAAGTAATAAAAACAAAACTTACTGCTAAAATAAATTATCTTCCCTGTATTCCTAACCGTAACATTCTCAGGCTAAAACATTTGTCGTTTAGTAAAAAAAATAAACTCACAATAGTTGTCTGACGGATAATAACAACAATATGATACATCGTATAGAAGCTTTGCGGCAGCCGCCAGCCACGGGCCGATAAGTACGTAAGCTTGTTCTAGTCTTGAATTTATGAGAACATTATGATCGAATAGGCCAAAAACTAGCAAATGTTACAACAAATTCACAAATCTCGGCCGGATAACAACTCTGTTTAATTACGCTTAAATAGAAGTAAACAGCCTAATGTAAAGATCACAGGATATGATGAGAGGAGGGGGCGAGTTAGGTCACGTCATGTTGACACCCAGGGTCTGGCGACAGTGCTCGTAGACGATGTAACTGATGCTGACAGCCGGGGCAACCTTGAGGAGGTTCAGGGTGATCCCCCGATACAACCCCACCAGCCCCTCTTTGGCCACGATCTCTTTAAACTGGCTGATCATTGTGTGCTTGTTGTTAGCTGTGGAACATACATTAGACATTAGCTAAAATTCATTTACTGGCATAGTTTTAGTGTGTACAGTGATGAAGGCCCTGAGATGAGTAAAGCAACTAATGAAGAGATATACCGAGGTATGCAGCTGTGTGTATATTTGGCACATGTAACTATTTTCCACAACTTTCGTGCACTACTATCAATATTAGACAGAATAAAAACATTTACATTTACTATTGGAGTAAACAAACCCATTTTTACATATGTCTCCTAAAAGAAAGATATGCATAGTTGTAATAATGGTCTTAAGAGAATTCTTTTCCACATAGTATTTTTTTATACAGAATGTTGGCAGGTGGAAGTACATCCAACACCAATTATTTCTTCTTTTAACAAATTTTCAGGTTTTTTACTCAACATTATATGTAGAAAATTAAAACTGTACAAAATTAAATAATGAAAACATGGAGTTCTACCCATGTTTTCAACCAACCTTAAGGTGTTACAAGACAATTTTTAACACATCATTAATAAGCGTTAAAACACACAGTGATCAATTTGCAGGTATAATTCTAAGGAAGAAAACTATTTAAAATCTCAATAAAAAGCTCTAATTGTAATATGTAACTATTTTAAAATTAATTTTCTGTTGAACTAAGACACACTTTCTATTTGAAAAATACTTGACTCGGTAAAATCAGTAAGCTGTTATTTCTTCACATGACTCATCTCATAATTTTAATCTTGAAACTTTTCAACAATATTTCCTATTATTGTTATAGGCATTTGTCTAATTAATTTTGTTTCAGACTTTATCTATAAGTAAACTATTGTGGATCAATGATATGATGGATGGACTTGGATGACTGGACTACTCATAGAAGTCATGTACTGACTGCAACTAGTACTTTCATGTGATCTTCACACTTGTTTACTAACTGACACCATTGAAATATGGCCTTGCAAGTAAAGGTTTTTGAATCTGATTATATATCTCACAATCCATATATCTATAGATACATTTTTTCACAAACGTAGGCCAGATTCTTGCTGCATTAGGATATTTTTTTCTTTTAAAATTCACATTGTTCACTGGTTACAAAGAAGCCAATGGTGAGGTATTATTTGGTAATTGGCATATTTTCAAGATAAGTACTAAACATGACATATGAATTGAAGTTACTTTGTTTATGCTAATGCTAAGGTACTCACGAGTAGCTTGCAGGCGAGTTCGCACCAGAGCCAGAGGGTAGCTGCACACCTGTCCACAGGTGCTGGAGCAGGTTCCGCAGGCTAGCAGCAGAAATGGACTAGGCGTCTCATCCATATGGGTACGCAGGTAGTTGTTCTTTAGCGTCTGTTAATAAACACTCATATTACTACTTTTTCACTTGAATCCATGTTATTTCATAAAACTTTAATTATTTATAAGTTTTAATTATTTTGGTTTAATAATACATTTTTACATTACCTCATAGCAGGCTAAGTCGATTCCTGCGTAAGGTATGATTCCGATCATATTTGGGATGTAACCCCTGTAGAAACTTTTCAATCCTTCATTGAGGTAGATCTTCTTGGCTGCATCAGCAATGCTTTTGTACTCGCCCGTCTTGCGTAGAGCCAACCTGGTTTTCAAGACCTACAACAAACATTTACAATTTATGCATGAATTGAAATGTTAAGATTATTTCAATTAATCAAGTAAAACATTAGTTCCAGATTAATCCTATCCTCCCCAAATGATTCAAAAGCAGGGACAGCACACTTGTTCAAAATTTTAATCATATTAAAGGTGCAAGCATACTTTTTTATTATATAAATTTAAAATATTCCTTAATATTTTATAGGTGTATACTGCTTTGTATGGACAAAGTCTTCACATTAACAATATCAGTCAATTTTATTGGTGGATTTATGGAAGCAGGTACCACTTACAGAAATAAACTACTGACCTCTAGAGGATAAATGACAGTCTGGCTGAAACCTCCCGCCACCGATCCGGCAATAAACCTCTGCAGGATGGTCAGGTCCTTGTTAGAGCTGTTATTGCGGATAAATTTCTTTGCCTGTTCGTAGGCCATGAACTTGAGTGCACTCTCAGGGGCGATCTTGAGCACATTGATGCCATTTCCCCGCCACAGACTCCAGGGTCCACCCTCCAGCACCATGTTCTTGATACATGTCCTGATGCATGTCTTTCTGGTGCCATGTACCTGAAACAATTTTTTTACAATCAGAAAAAATGTCAATCAAATTTCAAAAAAAAATCAAAACAAAAGTATTTGGGAAGTCCTCTACAGTTCTTACACAGTCGAAAAAATAAAGTAGTAGAGGTTTCTATACGATTAATTTTAAAGAAGCAAATTAATTTTCATATGTTAAAATATCAAATACTCTGAATATTAGCAATTACTATCACTTGTTAGTCGTGAGTGTTCATTGGTACTACATATTTTGTTAAGATAGTACAATATAAACCAAATAATTTTATTTTCATTGACATGTTTTAAAATATCTATAGCAAAGGTTGATTTGCTATAGACAATGGTGTATCACCTATTATAAGGATGTATACCGTTTTAACAATTACGATTACACAGTTAGTTATTAACAAATACAAAATTATAGGCTACTTTTCAAAACTCCAAACTAACAAATACAAAATTATAGGCTACTTTTCAAAACTCCAAACTAACAAATACAAAATTATAGGCTACTTTTCAAAACTCCAAACTGAGTAAAAACATAACTCATAAGACACTCTTTATTATTTATTAAAAATGTACTGTAATATTTTTCCAGGTAAGAAGTTTCCAGTAACCTGGCCCAAGACGAAAGCCTTCCTTTACTATTAAAGAAATGTGAATAATATTTTAACAAACAAGCAACAAAAATAGTTTAAATGCTAGCTATATGGAGCAGCAGCTAGTGTAGGTGTAGTGTAAACATTTACATGTCTTCAAACAGTTTTAGAACCATCCACCTCACTACTCTCAAACTGAAATGGATCTTAACTTTGTTTTAACACACTTCTTGTTTTAGGAGATGAATAATGCTATAATGCTGTTTTAAAATGTAAAACTAATAATTTTTAGTGGTTAATTTATGTGTACTATCTTATCTATATTATCTGTATATATTATTGTTAACATGACCTCTTGTAACGTTTACACAACATACCTGGAGGTAAACCTTGGCTCTGTCAAGCGGGGCTGTGCAGGTTCGAGAAACCGCCCCTGCTACGCCCCCCGCCACCAAGTGGCGCCACCACATTCCCGTCAACATCTCCTTCTGCGTGAAATCATCGGGGACATTCAAGTCTTCTCCGATGTCCAAGTACTACACACACAAACAGAAAAAAAATTATGACACTAAAGTTAATAACATTTGTGAATAGAATAAACATCATGACTGGTAATGGCAAAGAACTTTTGAAGTAATGCTTCTTGTCGTTGATCTCGATGATTTTACTTCAACAAAAAAGGAATTTACACACCTAGTATTGAATATATATATATATATTTGAAAACCTCAAGATGTTTAACTCCTTTTATCGGTAGCAAAGATGAGCAAATACTAATTCATTGAGTCTAAGGATTTAGCACAATCTTTCAAGTGTCTCATATCATGATATTATTGGATGTAGTCTCTAAATGACTTGTTGAATAAGCTTCTTCATTTAAAAAAATCAAAGTTAAAATAAAAACGGCCTATATTTGGCTTTACAAGTATACTCAATATTTCTGTTGAAAATTACTACATTTGTATGTTAAATTTATATTCACAAATGAAAAAAATTGATTCTCCAAAAATATTAATTGCTTCACATTTTTCTGTAACTCTTGTTATTGAGTGGAAATAATACAATTATTTTTAAATAAGTACATCATAGTATTTCAAACTATCATTAAATTCCACCACTAGAACTGTATTTATTAATTCGCAAATAAATATTTCAGTATTGTTTGTTTGTTCAAAATCATAAACATGTCAAGTTAAGCATACTGAATCTCGGTTTTTTTTTTTTTTTAATAAATCCTTCTAAATAAGTATCTAACATGTAAAAAAGTGTTGCCACAGCAAAACTGACTAACCTCCTTTTCATGTAACTGATCATACATCTCTTTGAGACAAGCGTAGGAGCACAGCTCCATGGTGATAGCTGGTGCACTGGTCACAGTATACACGGCACTGCTCCGGCGAGATCAAGGGGGCACTGTCTAACACTGCGCAATCAGCTGATCACTCGACGCAATCCGCTACACATTGACCGCCTCCACAACAGACAAAACGCTATCGCACTCACTGCTATCTAACAGATGTACTCTTGCTATCGCTGAGTCTTACCGCTTGCCACTATCTTTTATCTCGTCACACACCTGATTGGAAGGATCTACGCTCCAATAGAGCGCTAGCGGATGGAAATAGATTGGCAAATAATTCGTTGCTTTCAAAGCCGTAACGTTAAAATATGGGATTATATTCATTCTGGAACCGCAACTGTAGAAATTTTTCGGAGCAACCGAGAAAACTCTTCGAATTGTATTTATTTTATGTAATGAACACTCTTGCATTTATATAAAGTCATTCGCCCATTTCATTTGGTTGACTAATTATTAACATTTCATTTGTATATGTAAATGTATGGGTTTCATAGCAAATTTAAATGTAAGGTGCATGTGAACATTAGAAATATCGAAGATTGAATTTTTAGAATCAAATAGATTCATTGGCAAATTTATTATTTTAATTATTTTCTTCCTACAACTTTCTCGATACTATTAGCAATAATTCTGTGTTCAATGATTGCATACTTCTAGTCATAGAAGGCGCATAAAACGTAAAACTAATTCAACACTACTGACATAGTCAGCATTTTAATTTTAAAACGATCGTCTCATTAGAATTCAATAGCAAGGATGGAAACAACTTTAACCCTTTGCGTGCCACGGCGACGATACATCGTCGCCAAAAACCCTTGCGAAAAGTGCCACGGCGACGATCTATCGTCGCCGACTTACTGTGCGAAAAGTGCCAGGCGACGATCCGTCGTCGCCGTCTGTTATCGTAATTTTTAACGCTTTATTTTTCATGAACTCTTTTCACAACCAATATTGTTTTATTTGTTAACTATCCTGCAATAGATAAATAATAGTTCACATAGTACTTTATATTAGTGAAGATAAAAAAAACACAGAATAATAGAAGCAACAACAGCGGGCGGTGATTAACCGGGCGCGTAACATCGTTGGCGCGTAAACAACTCGCTACGTATAGTATGCGTAATATCTAAAATAATACGTTCGGTTACATGGTTGTGTTTACATCGTTTTGAGGTTAGGATCTCTAAAATGATTTTGTTAAATTGATATCTCCCGTGCGTACGTGCGTGCGCGCGCGCGCGCGCGCGCGTGTGTGTGTGTGTGTGTGTGTGTGCGCGCGCGTGTGTGTGTGTACATATTTTTTGGGAAAATATGAAGACCATATATTAGATATACTTTAGAACCAAAGGATAAATGTAAGTAATGCATTAATTATTTTTGTTTTAGTGTTGTGTTACCGGTACTGAAAAATGATTTTTTCATTATGTACATAATTTCAAGCATTGTTATGTAACTATAGTAATTATATAAAAAAAGTTAACCATTATTTTTTCACATTAACAATGTTATAAAGAATATTAAAAAAAATTCTTCCCATAGTAAAATTGTTTCTTATTAATTTGTCAAAAAAAATAAAAACTAAAAAATAAAAATTGCTTTATACATTTTTTGGTTTTGACATGCCAAAACTAATATTATTTTATGTTGTTTCATTTGTTTTGTAACATTTTATTGTAATACAACTTTTTACAAATATTTTGATACCTGTTTCATAAAAATAGTATGAAAAATAATAAAAATATATTCTTTTTTCCGGAAGCCCGGTAATACTTCTTATTATTCCCTGGCATTTTTCGCATATGACTTGCAATATAGTTGCTAGTGCATTTCTTGTGTACTAAATTTTTTGCCCTGTGGCATTCAAAGGGTTAAAGAACGAATACTAAGAATTTTACTGTTAAAAAAATAATGAAACTATTCTGTATTTTTGAAGCAGAATAATTATGTATAGGAAAACATACTTGATACTCATATTTAATACAGAGTGATGACAATTTCGTTCATATATCTTGTAAGAAAAATTTCTGTATTTTATAAATGTATTCTTATCAAGAACATTGTAGTGATTAGCAATATCAGGATTTCCATGAACTGAAACTTGAACGTGTGATAAGAAGTTCACTCAACAATCTTATCAATCCGAACCATAAATTTTCATTTACATTCAAGTTTTGAGATCGATCATAATTCTTCTAAACGAACTCGATAAGCAACTCTTCCACTAACGCAAATTGCCTTCCCGATATTGAAAGAAATGGACATCCACTGCTAGATAAAGCTTAAATATATATAGTCTGGCAGCAGATGAGCGCCTAACCTCACAGAAAAGAGCCTACCTCGCATAAGATGTGCCAGCTGAGAAGCGCGAGTTCCGTGCCATGCATGACGACGCCGGGCTACGTGCTAACCACGGTGGCCTGGCGCAACCCGACGCGGGCGGCGCGGTGCGATAATTGACACATTTAACAACGAATCGACGTCACCTGATTAACTTTTAAGGGCTATTGTCTCCATACTATCTAAAATTAATCCTCTTGTGTTCATCAAGAAATACGCTCAGAATATCGCTTGATTTCTTATAATTCTTTGTACCAGCAAGACCAAATAAGTATTATCCGAACTAGTCAACATAATTCGCTGGTACTTAGCTAGGTTCAGATTGCAGTACTGGGTCTGGCCAACGGATTGCTGCTGAAAACAATTGTCCCAATGAGTCTTTTCTGTAATCATTCCTCTTATATCACAATGCACTTTGAAATCAAAATTCACCAAGACTTTATTCGCCCAATATCGGAGAAATATTGTGAACGCACAAGAGGTATGAAGAATGTTAAAACGGTTGAGGACACTCTTTTTAAAGAGCGTTTGCGCTTTCATATAGTAATAAATGAGAGTACACGTAGTGGTAAATCAGATCAATCAAACAATAAAATGTGTTTTAATTAAAAATAAAATTATAAAATATATAAATTCTTATATGCTTTGCTTTCTGTAGACAAATGGACGAGCAAACATCCTAAAGCAAACAAAGAGTAAGAAATTGTTTAAGATCTGGGAGTGTGTAACGGAAACCAGCTAATAAGTTGTACCTTGACGTGGAGTTGGATGTAAAAGTCCGCATCCAGGAGATCCATTGAGCGCAGCTCTGGCCAGCTGGCAGCTACACCACGTGACTATAATGCCATTACTCCACATCCCCAAGCACATTCCCACTGCACTGTCACTGCTAGACACTAGACGCTATTAATTCATAGTGGAACGGTGCGCACCTCTTCACATGACTGTTGAGGAAATAACGCAATGTTGCCAAATAGCAAAAGGGCTGTCTGCCAAGTGTCTTTCCGCAAATATCTTAGGCAGTTTAATTTCTGGCTGAACGTCAATCAGCCTTCGATTTCATTGCCTCCCTTAAACCACCCGCCAAATCAGAAAACCCTTTACTTTGTCGATCTGTACCTCTGGCATCTGGTCAGATTAGACGTTTTATGTTCGGTTGTCGTCTGCCTCAGTGTATGTTTTAGGGTACTAGAGATTGGATTCTATTGAAGTTAAGTCATATGGGGGAATTAACTTCGTAAACAAAAACATATGAGATGAAATGTAACTCACATTCTTAGAACTTGGAATGTAGGATAGCGCAAGTGTCGGCAATAGGTTATGCTGATACCCAATAACGATTCAGACCATCTTAATTCTGACTCGTGGAGTTACGACATCGCTAGTGAATTGTTGTCTTCTCCAGATATGAAGCATATATTCTCTAAGGTTCAATGTTACTGGGTCCAATTTTTAAATAGAAGTAAAGTACTCACAAACCCCCATTGAATAGTTTCTCTCATCTGCTCTTACTACCGATATAGCTGTGTTCCAGTAATTCAAAAGAAGAAACTGTGGGAAATTCTGTGGGTGTCGCTCGCCCCCTATTCTTTCCGATGCCGGTAAACTGTGTAACTATGGTTTTAATTAATACTTGGCCCGGTCATCTTGCAGATTTTTACAATTCCATTTTATAAATTTAAACATCCACTATATAAATATACTCAAAGTTCTGAAATGAATCAACTTTCTTGATAAGTACTAGGTCTATGAATTTTGCCAAACAGCTTCTCTGGTATATCTTACAATTAAAATGCCGAATCAGTGTTTCACCACTAGATTGAACTTTGTTTTCAGATAGATAACCAAATCATTAAGACAACAAAGCCTCGTTTAGAGTTTGTTCAACTGAACATCCCAGTAAACACGAATGACACACCTCTGGACGTTTGGAATCTCCCACAAGAAGTGACTCAGTAGGATATTTGTAAGTAAATATTTGAAAGAGGGAACAACAACTGTTTGGTTTCACCTTGACATGGCCAGTCAAGTTTAGACTGACATCTCACGAAACTGCTGAATTGACAACCACTTTATCTTCCATATATTTCAATAACTCTATACAAGTCAGTTCGACATTGCCTTCGGTCAAAATTCAGTTATCATTTCCAAGAGTACACTTACTTTAATTGTTTAATATTATTGTTACTATGTATTTCATTCGCCAATTCTTTATTATTTGTTTACTTTATAAACATTTCTATGCAAACAGATCATAGTAACAGTGTAATAATACAACCGGTACCTTCTGACTGTTCTGTTGATTTCCTCATAACAAATTAGTGTCAACTTGTCGATTTGTTTAAACGAAGCTGTTATCTTGTTTGTCTCTGGGGCACATCAGTCAATTAGGAATTTACATGTTGTGTTCCAATAAATTATTTTCACAGTATATTTACATTCTGAACACCCTGCTCAACGTAAGGTAAGTGGAAGAAGTGACGTAAAATTAGAATTTCTTTAGGTTGACAATGACTTGAACAGACAGCCAACGTTCTGCTGTTACATTTACCGACCGATTGACGAAACTGTCTGCCGCGGTACGACACTGACGGGTCAGCGGTCGGCCAGAAATAACCCAGGGTGAATGAGTCAGGAAGCCCGCAGTCGCCGTCTCCGATTGTGAAGCTCTATACTATCTCTGCTGGTGCTTCACAATGACCTCATTATTCTAAAATAGATCACCTTTCACACAACATTTTAAGACATAAAACTGTAGGACTTTCATTTCACAGAGGCCTGTTTTTGATAGACAGGTTTTTGTCTGCAGGGGGGAACTGTTTGGTTTTAACGGTTACCCTCACTTGTGAGCTGGATAAACACCGCTTCACGCCGACCTGAATCTAAATACTTTAACTTTAGAAATTGGTAACTTTTGCCCCAGAACGGAATAATGGAATAAGGCCTCTTATTTTGTAACTGCTAATGACGAAACCATTGTTATATTTTCGTTATACAAACGTGACATTGGAATAAAAAGTATATTAACCATAATATATACTTGGCTGATAAAATGACCCGATTCATAATGCACTTACTATTTTATTTGTGTTCATTCTGTATTCAATGATTATTCATTGCTTTCTAAAGTTTCACACTAAAGTGGATCCTTACTTATATACTAGCTACGAATAGATTAAATAAACAATCAACTGTAGTCTATGAACAGAATATGTTAATACCCGCCACTATATCATCTGTATCAGCTCTTTTCTGATGGATCGCTTCCACCTTATCAACAATAAGGCTACACTACCAGATAAGCCACGGCTTGTAATTCTCCGCACAAAAATCTTTCACGGATCCTGACAGATTTTTGTTATATTCGCCTTCTAAAAAGGGTATCTAAAAAATACTTAAGTATTTTTAAAATTGAACTTTAGTATTTTGTTTTGAAATGTTTCAGTATTTTGATTTTGTAATGTAAGCAGTATTGCACACCTAAGGTTGTGGGTAGAGGAGAGATGCTAAAGAAATAAATAAATTTTCGTGTAGCGTGATTTTCATGTCTAATTACACAATACTCATCAGATTGAGATTATACTAATTGAAATTTGGATCTATTCTGAACATATCACGTGAAGTAAAAAAAACAAATTGCCGTGACAGCCGTACCTAGCACGTGATTATTCTCAAGGTAATCAACGAAACCAATCCTTTGTTACAAAAAGTGAAGAATAAGATAGGCTTATACAATATTCATGTGGGTAATTCAATGCAGTCGGGGGTTTTCACTATCAATGATCAAATGATATTTCCGGTGGCCAACGCGAAACCGCTCTATGGCAAGATGATCTGCATTATCCTAGCGTATAAAACATCGATTTTATATTTTTAGAACATTTTGAACAGATTTAGCTCTACATGTTTTACTTGTGTTATCCGCAAACTACAATTTTAATTAATATCCTAGTACACTCGACTATACAATCTTATTGTTCCCTTATCACATCGGTCCGACACTCGATAAATCACGAGTGTTCTTATCACAAGTACATCAATGAAAGGAAAAGTGCTTACGTAAACAGAGAGAACATTTCAAACTTGTTTTTGCTTTACACAATTACGTTAGCAAAGTTTACATGTGACGCTTTTTACAACCATTATCACGCGGTAGCTGATAACGAGATAACGGTGACCTCTTATCTCTCACGGATTTTTACCACATCCAGTCATATAATATTTCATTATGTACTACGTTTTAATAAATCCTCCATCAAATTGTTCAGCATAACGTAAGAAATTCAATTCCTTATAGTACCAGATTGGACCCTATGTCCAATAAATGCAATAACAGTTGATCATAGAAAATTGCGTATTACATTTATTGATTAGTGTCGTGACCTGCAATTTTTAGAATGAGAATCAGTTGTAAATATCATAAAATATTGTTCAAGAGTAGTCATACTTTAAAAACCTGTATTTTCTGCCCTGAAATCAGAGGACAAAAACAACTATCAAATTCCTCTGAACATAATAATCTGTGGCAGATATTATATCTCAACAAAACGAATATATCTTTTTATCTCGCTTGAACAGGCTATTTTAAATAACTATAGCTAAAATCTTCTGCCCAATTGATCTTTTTTTCTATCTAATTGACCTGAACGTTCCCAGAGTTTCTTGGCCTTGAGTTAGTCTGATTTTCCTAAGCCCTAGCTCGCCAAAATGTAATACATTTTTCTTTCATGGTTGCAATGGCTTGTCACAAAATGTGGATTTAGGATTTTATGAGGTCTTGCTATAAAAGAAAGAAGATATAGCTTGTTCTACTTTTTAAATATTTAGAGTATTTAGATTAATTTGTATACAATAAATGAATTTGACAAATTACTTTAGGGTATTTACATTACCCGTGAAGAAGGTATGTAGGTGGTTGACATTTCCTTACCGCACATATCCCCAGTTCTTGATGTTTTACAAAAGTTTTAAACTAGGGTGTTTTTACAGACAACTTTTTTGTGTAGGCCTACACTTAGTACTGAAATAAAATAAAACCTCTGTTCTTACGTTTACAATAAACATGTAGGACCACTATGGCCCAATGATCATCAGGTAGGGGTTATTATGTATCAATCAAACACCCTTATGCAATACAAAATTGGCACATCTTTCTATGATTGTATCATCGAAAGTCACTGGTTGAAGTTATATTGTTTATTTTAAACGCTTAACTGAGTTTCATTTGTCCGGGAATCATGGGAACATTCAGAGAACCAGTGAAGTAGAACAAGGAAGTAAGATCGCCCGCGAAGCATGCAGCTGTACCAGTGACATGGGAACATTCAGAGAACCAGTGAAGTAGAACAAGGAAGTAAGATCGACCGTGAAGCATGCAGCTGTACCAGTGACATGGGAACATTCAGAGAACCAGTGAAGTACAACAAGGAAGTAAGATCGCCCGCGAAGCATGCAGCTGTACCAGTGACATGGGAACATTCAGAGAACCGGTGAAGTAGAACAAGGAAGTAATATCGCCCGTGAACCATGCAGCTGTACCAGTGACATGGGAACATTCAGAGAACCAGTGAAGTAGAACAAGGAAGTAAGATCGCCTATGAAGCATGCAACTGTACCAGTGATCTGACATTAAATGGCGCATGGGATTAGATTATAACCGCATTGCGCAAACTAATACATCGATAGATGGACTCTGTCCTGGACTCATAACCGCGTCCGCTAGATGACGTGGCATGTTCTAAATTAGAATATCACACAAGTAAAGAATCTAATAGGGTACCCTTGTTCTCGCCTCACGCACAAGTTATGGGGTCAGAACAGTGGTGGCTTGTGGTCTGAGCGTGGCCAGCTGGTTAGCACGGCCACGTCAGATCAGCTGTAGACCGGTACAAACCGGTAACAGCAGTCTGTCATCACTCCCACCACTCCCGGCCATTAATTAGCTAGATTGATCCGCTCAAGTGGTTTCCGGGAATTGTTTGACGTGGTGTATCCCGCTTATCTCGTGTGGAAACCGTAAGTCGCCCACACAATAATGTAATGCCGGTGATAGCCAAACGCACGACAATCTATATATATATAAAAATGAAACTGTTCGTGTGTAACAGCATCACTCACAAACGGCTGGACGGATTCGCCTAATTTTTTTTTTTAATTTGTTCGTCTTGATCTGTAGAAGGTTATAGGATACTTTTTATCCCTTTCCCGATTCAGGATTCCGCCCCACTGGTTACAGAAATACCCGTAAGAAATGCATTGCAGCAAACATATGTTATTAAGTGAAAGAGTCTTTTCAAATTTTTAATCAGCTGTTCTTTGTAAACATATATAATGCGACAAAAAATATATTTATATATAAATTTCTTTACACTTATAGTTTTTAAAGCATAGAGTAAGCTTAAGAGAAACGACAAATTTTGTTTAAACTGTTTCTGCAATCATAATATATAAAAATGAATGTTTGTGTGTTTGTCCTTTATAGACTCAGAAACTATTGGACCGATCACTATGAAAATTTGTATTTTTCTATGTAGAAGGTTTTATACGCAATGCCCATTGATGTAACTAACCACCAGGCTGTACTGCAAGATATAAAAGTTATCAAAGCGCCTGCACATTATAAACTGCAATTACAACACAGTAGTTACGTATATTAAAATATCCAAACACTATTTGAAGGCAAAGAAATATACGGGCAAAGCTTAAGAGACGCGTGCGAAGCCGCGGGAAACAGCTAGTACCTGATAGGTAGGAAGGGCTACTTACAAGTTTTTGGTGATACCCGTAACTAAATTTCATTTTCTCTTTTTCCATGAAAATGTGTGTCTGTATTCAACGCTCATGTTTAGGTGACGAACCTGCTTTTGATCCTATGGTTATCTTATCGACTCTTCCAAAACTTAGCATGCTTAGACAGCGTGTACCCAGTGCCCAATTCACAATGTTTATAAACCATTCGAAGGCTGAATGAAGTTTTGGCATATTTCCATATTATATTACCGAAAAATGGAACGCCTTCAAGTCAGTAATACAACTTAATCTAATTAGCCATTTTCAAACACTGAGATAACAAGATCGTCAAAAATTATCAGAATGGATTTAACAAAACTCTATTTAGAGAGACCTGCGCGTCATAATTTAAAATGTGACAATTGAATTGAAAAGGTTAGAGGATAAGTGTAAAGTGACAGGGTGGAGAAAACCAAAGTAAATACCACAACCAGTTACTTGTGACGTAGCACACGTGCTGTTATAATTGCCGGCTGATTTACAACGCTAAGTGACAGTTCTGACACGGCATTGCACAATACTTTACTTGTTATCAGTGTTAACACTGTTATCTATTCTTGTATTACAAAGGGCAAGCGGTGGGGAGAGGGGTTGTCAAGTGTGAAATCTCCGAGAACTGCTAAATTGTCCTTCAAACTCTCAGATACAGCGTTATCTTTGACTTATGGCTTGCTACCATCTAGTATTACCTGTATAATACAATACACGATAGTAATCATTATATACATGGGTCCCACAATGTTCACAAATAAGTGAAAATAGGTACAGTGCACTTCAATGCACAATTGGAATAAAACGACGACAGTTGCAGCATGGGGAAAAGGCGGTGATGTCCAGTTGACGAGTGAAAGGAGTGGAAAGTTGCGGGAACAGGCAGTAGAAGGTTCTAGACTGTACAGCCGGCCTGGCAGCCGTTAGGTTGGTTCAGTGCACAATTAATAGCGATCGCGCCATTGCTGCAAGGTTTTAATACATTCAAGATGTACGAATATATACTACACTATACATTATTATAAGTTTCAAATCAATCAACTACAAATACTAACCGTAATCCCAGGATTTGAGAGACACACACTTTCTTCACGAGTTAGTAAAACATCAGTGGACTGACACAATGATATTAATTCGTTACTGACATTATAAACAACGCATGTGTAAGGAAGAACATAATATCAGGTACACTTTCAAGCGTTTTTAAGGTAATTATCATCTGCTGTTATTTACCTGTCGCCTCGTGTATACACTTAAACAACGCGTTAAATCTAGAGCACGCTTGTTTGTAAACAATCATCGGACTCGGTCACTTGTTTTTGTAACTTGAAATATTGACGAATAATATACAAGGTTACCATTGTATAGAAGCTATAGACGGACACCCTTGTAATGCCCCGTTACATAAAACCTTATTCACGTAGAACTGTATCAGATCTTTCGATCACAGTCACATTATTAAAACTTACAAATAAGTGGTTCACCCGAACAAAACGTGTCAATCGTAAATGCCTAATTTGATCTTTTGTAAATTTAATTATTACAAAGCGCACTCTTTACGCATACATAAAAGTACCCGCATTTCTTGTCTTCGGTCCAATAATAAACCACCGCATACGTTTAAAACCGGAAACCACACTTAAAACTGAGGCACTCTATGAAGAAGTACTATCTAGGATGAGACATTTTATACTGGTGCTAATAAACACAGATTCATTCAAACCGGAATCAACGTCAAGTGCAAAGAACTGAGCCTTAATAACCTGGCGATTACGTGGTAGTCACCAGACTTAGATTCTAATTAATTTTGCTTTTCCGGATTGATTTAGAGCAAGATCAATATCAAAAACTGATTTACATGATTATTATGACAATATCAACATTCTAAAACTCATCTTTATAACGATCTATTGGTATGTGGGGTGGCTGTTAGTACAAGTAAAGCCTACCTTGGCGAGGATCCGGCGAGTTAAGATAAAGAACTCGTTGCAGACGTCACATGTGGGAGTAGAGACGATGGGTGGTCGATGTTGTAAAGCCATGGTTGGGGCTGCGTACGGTACCGGTGCCCGTCACGTCCGAACTGTCTGTCGGCACTGAACTGACTGAGGCTGAGCGGCGGTGTCTCTCTATCTCCAGCTGACCCCCCCCCCCCCCCACTACACATCCACGCGCTCTACAGGCCACGCCGTTATCAGTGACAGTAGACTGACAGCTTACTGACGTCACCGCCGCCGTACCCGGCGACTGGTATCTTTCTCGGGAATATTGCTGGGTTTCCCGCAAGAGTTACTATCACACGGGCTAGAGAGGGTACGGACAAACTTGACAAATCACTATTATTTATAACTTGCGGTGACTCAGTAGAACTATAAGGCTCAACGTCTCTGCCCTCAGGTTTCAGTAATTTCCGTTACACTAATACAGAATTCCAATACATAAATAATATTCCTATTAGTACTATATTCCTAAAAGTTTATGTGAGGACGGTGCACCTAAACAACCATAATTTACCCTTCTTGGTGCCATGCAATGTGATTACACTACATTTTACACCCAGTGCCAGGTTTCACATGGACATGAAATGGCCGTCTACTTTAAGCGTTTGCTGTATTTTTAACTTAATATTACAGAATATAAAACATCCCATAAAATTTTCTTTCCAATGTTATTCAGTAAACATACAACAGTAATAATACGCAATAAAAAACAAATAAAATTGAAATATATCTATGCATAACATTTTTGTTGACGTAAAATACCACTTGTTTCATTTGTATAGACAGCTGCGATACAGTTAGTCCTACCTTACTTATGTGATTGGTGTACCTCAATCGTCCATAGAAAGTTACTGCAATTTCTGTATGTTCCACAGTTTTTAATTCAAAACATAATTCTAACTATCAATAACCGTTTATGTGACTTTTAATATATTTTGGGAAACGTCCAAAAATAAGAAATGGCAGTTTATGTAAAAGTTTTCAATATTCGTAAATCGTTCAATTTACAACGACACTGTTATATTTGTAGAAGGTTTATTTTCTATTGAAATGTACTGATTTTTATCAAGGCTTTCACACATCTCACATGCGGCAAAATAAGAACTCATAAATTAACAGATAATTCAGATAATTTCCCAGTGAGGGGGTTACAGAATTTTACAGGTAAAAATGCTCTGCTCAACTGTTGGACTACATTATTTAAAATGAAAATAGACCAGTGTCGCTGGGCTGTGCCAATAAATACAGCCGGAGTGTGATGGTCGCCGTATATCACTTACATTTATGGTGCAACAATGAACGTAAAAAATGCTAAGGTTAACAAACAGACAGAAAACATACTTATCATGACACTGGAATCATCTTCTTATCTTAGTTTACCGATACCATTCCAATAAAGTCATCGTGTTGTATGGTGGACATTATATTGTAGAGGATACTTTATAGCATACAGGACATTAGCGATTTATCATTAGAGAAGAATGTTGGATAATCTCGGAACGCTGACAATGCCTGTAGCGACACCTGATCGGACCAGCAGTGACATAAACCGCTTGTAACAGCGGAATATTACCACTCCTGTGAAAACAAACAGATGCTCCAGCTCGCAAGGGCGATAGGAAAACACTGCTCGTTTAAAAAGGGGGACCACCATCAGCTGTTCTTGTCCAGGGCCACATGGCTTTATGTGCGACTCGGTATCTTTGTACACTTATGGGAGGTCATCAAAAATAGTGTAAAGAGGTCTCATTTCGAAAGTAAATGATTTGTTGTAAATATAATGTTATAGAGGGCGCTAGAAATGCTCGGATGAAAACTCCTCTATTAACATTAATTGTTCCATTAAATAAATTTGAAAATATACGCTGAGATTTATTGGTGTTTAAAACCCAGTGTAGTGCTGCGACAGATTTGCTAGATTAAGTACCTAAAAAACTTAATTACTCAATTATTACTTTTTTTAGTTGTGAATCATTTACATTAAAAGAACGGAATTAAAGTGAGCGACATAGGACGAAATATTTTAATATTGGTGAAAGATATATCCTTAAACTGCTTCATAAAAGTCCAATTCGAGTGTAATGTTTTATTTGTTAATTTAGTTTTACAAACAAATATACAATTAGCGTACAACATATTATATTAATTTTATGATATTTACGAAGTAGACAACTTAAACGCATCAGTCAGTAACTATGTTTAACTGATTCAAGCCACTTGGGGCAAAGGAGATATTAACTTAGTTCGGCCACATAGCACATTCCTACTATTAGTAGGAATAGTGCAGTAAAGATAGCAGAATCCAAAGGCAAGCACGCGGACTTGATTAAATGCATTGTTCTTTGTAATTTATTCGACCTTGCCTTCCCTCAGCTGTTGGCTTCGATACTAGACGAGGGGAATAGGTTTGTAGAGCTGATAGAATGATTTAATGCAGTCTACAGTGCACAGTGCTGTCTACGTTTACACGAATACGTATTATTAGCCAAATCAGTAACAAGATAATTTGATTAACTGCCCAACAGATCAATACTAGACGAGGGGCATTGGGTTTGTAAAGCTGATAAAGTAATGGTATACAGTTTACAGCGCAGTGATGTCTCGCTGTTCAAACGAATACGTACAGCCAAATCAGTAACAAGATAATTTGATTAACTGCCCAACAGATCAATACTAGACGAGGGGCATTGGGTTTGTAAAGCTGATAAAGTAATGGTATACAGTTTACAGCGCAGTGATGTCTCACTGTTCAAACGAATACGTATTGTTAGCCAAATCAGTAACAAGATAATTTGATTAACTGTCCAACAGATCAATACTAGACGAGGATGAATAAGTTTGTAAAGCTGAGAAAGTAATGGTATACATATGTATCACTGTTCAAACGAATACGTATTGTTAGCCAAATCAGTAACAAGATAATGTCATAAAATGCTCAGAAGATCGCATTTGGAATCCCACAGTCCTTAGTAGTGTTGTTTGAGTTCGAATTTTTTACCGATTTCACGAAACACTAGGTTTTGTACTTTTACATTGCAAACGGCTCTTGGATTCTAGGCTATAACTGTAGTGAAGGTTGAGATAACAAAAGCCAATTTCAACTTCTGTGATAGAATCAAAACTCAGTTAAATTCAATTTCATTCACTACTTTGACAATAAGGACTATATATTTTAGTTACAATTTGATATAATTGAAAATGTAAACTATGTGAAATTTAAAACTGAGACGAGAATTTTAGGTTGTGTACAAGTACTGCCACAATATAACGATATTGAAGAGTACATGTTTCGTAATATTCTCAATGTCTCGGAAGGTGGATTAAAACACAATACCAAACAGCACATTTCGACTGTGAATGCTTATTATACAAGACACTAATATATGTATCGGCACAGTAAATTATCTCTCATTTTTACTCTCAGAAGCCAATTTCAGTCCCCCAATATCAAGTTAGTGTCCGAGGTGCATTAATTCTAACTTCTAATTAATAAAAGAGATACTCCATTAGTCCTAATATGTAGTATGTATTGTATTATAAATCTTTATTCGAAACAGTAAATGACAGAGAAATGTAGAATTTGGACTAAATGAGAGATATTCAGCCGAAGATGGGATATTTAAAATTAATTATCATTTCGATTTCTTTAATTGGCTGAGCCTTATTGAAGCCTGATAGTCAAGGAGCTGGAATATGTTAAATTGTCTTTTGCATGAAACTTCGTTTCTATATAAGCAAAATGGGATTAGGCCGAGTGTTTGCAAACATTTTTATATTAGAATTACGATATGACGTTCTAACAAATGAATTAGTAAACACATGCAGTATAACAAATTGGGCTACAGATTGAACTATTGTGTGAAACCTCGGCGAAGTCTGTTACGCGACTCATGGTATGCCGTACTCCTACTTTATTTATATTGTATACTTTAATATAAATAACAACATACAACCATCTTTGTTTCTTTCTCCTTGAAATATTGTATTGCTATGTAATTCTTTAACAACATTTTAATGATCAAACTGAGAAATTTTTAAATGTGATAAATCGGACCGTATCGATTACAGACAGACGTACTTTCTGGGATAAGACATCAAAACAATGTAGTTCGCATGCATGATAACATGTCTTTTAGGATTTAATAACATCCTGTTTTACAGTTTGTAGGAACATAAAATATTCTACAACCAAGCCTTGGCGAATGTTTACATTCCTAAGAAGCATATCGTAAAAACGAAATGAAAATGGTGGAGGAAACCAGAGAATTGCAGACGCTAGGTCACGCTAGGTACCGCGCCCGTACCACACTGTACACTGTATTACCGCACAAGCCAGGACTATGCCCTTTTCGTGATATGAGTGAGAGAACCTTTGTTCATGTGATAAACAGAGAACTGCAAGTGCTAGGTACACTGTATTACTGCACAAGCCAGGACTATGCCCTTTTCGTGATATGAGTGAGAGAACCTTTGTTCATGTGATAAACAGAGAACTGCAAGTGCTAGGTACACTGTATTACTGCACAAGCCAGGACTATGCCCTTTTCGTGATATGAGTGAGAGAACCTTTGTTCATGTGATAAACAGAGAACTGCAAGTGCTAGGTACACTGTATTACTGCACAAGCCAGGACTATGCCCTTTTCGTGATATGAGTGAGAGAACCTTTGTTCATGTGATAAACAGAGAACTGCAAGTGCTAGGTACACTGTATTACTGCACAAGCCAGGACTATGCCCTTTTCGTGATATGAGTGAGAGAACCTTTGTTCATGTGATAAACAGAGAATTGCAAGTGCTAGGTACACTGTATTACTGCACAAGCCAGGACTATGCCCTTTTCGTGATATGAGTGAGAGAACCTTTGTTCATGTGATAAACAGAGAACTGCAAGTGCTAGGTACACTGTATTACTGCACAAGCCAGGACTATGCCCTTTTCGTGATATGAGTGAGAGAACCTTTGTTCATGTGATAAACAGAGAACTGCAAGTGCTAGGTACACTGTATTACTGCACAAGCCAGGACTATGCCCTTTTCGTGATATGAGTGAGAGAACCTTTGTTCATGTGATAAACAGAGAACTGCAAGTGCTAGGTACACTGTATTACTGCACAAGCCAGGACTATGCCCTTTTCGTGATATGAGTGAGAGAACCTTTGTTCATGTGATAAACAGAGAATTGCAAGTGCTAGGTACACTGTATTACTGCACAAGCCAGGACTATGCCCTTTTCGTGATATGAGTGAGAGAACCTTTGTTCATGTGATAAACAGAGAACTGCAAGTGCTAGGTACACTGTATTACTGCACAAGCCAGGACTATGCCCTTTTCGTGATATGAGTGAGAGAACCTTTGTTCATGTGATAAACAGAGAACTGCAAGTGCTAGGTACACTGTATTACTGCACAAGCCAGGACTATGCCCTTTTCGTGATATGAGTGAGAGAACCTTTGTTCATGTGATAAACAGAGAACTGCAAGTGCTAGGTACACTGTATTACTGCACAAGCCAGGACTATGCCCTTTTCGTGATATGAGTGAGAGAACCTTTGTTCATGTGATAAACAGAGAACTGCAAGTGCTAGGTACACTTTATTACTGCACAAGCCAGGACTATGCCCTTTTCGTGATATGAGTGAGAGAACCTTTGTTCATGTGATAAACAGAGAACTGCAAGGGCTAGGTACACTGTATTACTTGCACAAGCCACTTTTCGTGATATGAAAGAGAGAACCTTTGTTTATGTGACAAACAGAGAGGGATGGAAATCAATACATCTTATTGATACTGACTTTTCAACACAGTCCAGCAATCTTTTTTCTTGCGGCACCACTTGACTTGTTGAAATAAAAGAGAGACCAATTGCGTTAATTAATATCATTTGAAGATAAATCTGAGTTTTTGTACTCTTCCTTCGACTTAGGAAGAGTATTGTTTTATGTAATTTAAAACCCATTATTGCTAAAGCCGTACCTTCAGCTTTACTCCATACCAACATGTTAAACTTGAAACACTTCCCCTTAGTATTCATCGTAGGCATGTAGTATATACTATGTTAAACATATTATAAATAGTCATTCAAACGCTTTTTTTGTTGTAAAGTTATAATAATTTTTTATGATTTTGAATTTTCAAATGAAGTACAGAAGAGTTTAAGTTCCTTTCTACATAACACAAAATATTTAAAAGACTAACAGCGATTGGACGCTTATTAGATATATTTTTAATGAGATCTCCTATAAGTCTACGACTAAAATATGGGCATAAATGTGTTTGTGGTGAAGTCAAGATGGCCCCCAGCAAACCTCTTAAGTACACCTGATGTAAGAAACCAGTTTTTAAAGTAATTTCACTGTCACGCGTTTTGCCCAATTTTAGTAGCATTGTAATACGAATGTATAAACTTCAACAAATATATATAGCACTTGTCATTAAATTTATGTTATAAAGCTCAAAAGTCGAGTAGGCTATTTTTAAAACACGTTAAATGGTCGATTTAAACAAGCCAATTCTAACTAATGCCAGGTCAAACTATCCCGTCAAACTCATCGTATGCAATAGCTTTTAAATCTAAAAATATTTCCGAAAGAGGAGAGGGCAGGTCAAATCTATTCCAAACGTTACAAAGTCAAAAATGGAGTACTTTGAGATTGAATAGTCTTTCAATTATTGAAGGCGACATACTAGAAAACCAATAAGAAGATATAGATGGCTGAATGTAGAAAGATTAAATTACCGTTTATTGTAAACTAAAATAAGAAAATTTCTTCTTTATTTTGATGAATTATGACAAATTATTTAAATAATGTAAATTACATAATACTACATAATATTAATGAAACTAATACTTTATATATATTATGTTTCATAAAATAGAAAACCATTTATTAGGTTATCCATTAGTTAAAATAAAAACCACAACTTAATACTTATTTTTCTGAGATATTGAACTGTCGTCCGAATAATTGTAACAAATAACTGTTACTACTTTTGAATATTTATTTGCTTGAACTATTTACCTATGTAAATCATATCAATGTTATTATAACTTACTTTCACCACTGCAAACAAATTAATTGACAAGATCTCGTGACTTGAGGTCCTCGATATGCAACAAAAACTTCACACGAGACGATTGTATGTTCTCTGTTCTTGAGTGAAACGAGTCATGCGACCGTCATCATCTGTCGCCTGTTTTATATTACATAACTTGAGGTTTGCTTCCATAAACATTACTGAAGCAATGCAAAAAATATACAGGATCATGCGAATATAAGTGGCAACCTGGGCCACTCTGAGGAGACGCTCCCCAACTCAACATTTTCAAATAGCAACCCCCCACATGAAACATCGTTGGAGTGTGAATAATAATATAAACATTATGGCGCAAACTGGAAGTATCACCGTTCCAATATGGCGGCCACTAAATGGCGGAAAATGGGGGTTTATGCTGTTTACAAACGGATTTGCATGAAACTTGGAGTGTGCGGGTTTTTCGGGTCAAGAAAAGCGTACCTGATATCAGTTTTACAAATCAACCACTCATTCCAAGATGACGGCATCAAACAACGGGAAAAGAGACTCATCCTTCGATCTCCGGTAATTTTTGGGCGAATTTGAATGAAAATCTGTATCTAGGAGTTTTTAGGTTGAGAAGCACGAACATAAAATATATTTTCAGGAATACCTACACGTCTCCAAGGTGGCTGTGTCAAAACGGCGGAAAACGAGCCTCACCCATGCCTCCCCACCCGAGAGGCACGTTTGAAGAAAAACAAAGTAGAACATTTTAAAAACTTTTGTAAGGAAAAAGCAAACTGAAAAATATCTGAAGAGACATTTAGTTTTAAAATATTACATGGCTTTAAAAAGTGAACCGATGATGCGATTTCCGGAGATACAACACAACAAGTTATCTTCTCAGTAAACTGTATGTGCGCCAACTTGAGCCATCTTATTTTTGTCGATTAGCATTACAGCAAATCAGTATTAGACAACCTTATGATAGTTTTAATACAACAAATCAGCTCGCGCTATTTAAAGATATCTACGAACACTTCATCCTTTACACAATATTAATAAACGACAAGGGATTCCCTAATCTCCCTCGCATTAGCAAGTGTTCGCCGTACAGCAGCTAATGATTACTAATGCACATAACAACGCGGCAATACAGATTAAGACCGCCAGCTGCTTGATAAGCGTTACATAGCCTAAAACAAATTCTCACGAATTTCTCGCTATAAATCACTAAGTATTGTAATTTACTACCCTAATTATCAGCTGTAAACTAACAAAAAAAGGATATTAAAAGTGCATTCACGTTATTGCATGTTCAATTCAGATAAACTAATTAGGTTTGGTGGAAAAGGGGATTATCCACAGAACATGTGTTAACTTACATAGGTTTACATTAATACCAAGCTAACTTAATCGTGTTTTATTGGCTTGTCTTATCGAAGAGAAATCCTACACATCGACATCAAATTCTTTGTTTTAATTATTGACTTCACGCGCTACCCTGAAACCGTTCATATCACATTGTTTCTGGCTAGGCTTTCGCTTTCTCAAGGAAACATCTTATGAGATGAGTAAATCGACCCTAGTTCAATGCGAAATGTTTTCCAGAGACAAAATCAACTTTCTACAACATGAAAACTATATAACCCTGAAACATACATGCAGCTACAAGATTTCAATGTTGGATACTAAATAGATATAAATTATAACTTTATACTTGACAAAAAATGTGAATGGATTATAATGGGTAAGGATAGAGAGAGCTACAGATTACGTGTAAAATCTAAGTTTCCTCGTATACTATTTGTGTTATTACAAGACGCCAGTTAAACTTACCTAACCTATTACAGTTACGCAACACTTTTGCATTCCTATTCTTTTATCACACAAGTTTTGTATGAAAAATATATGTATAAAATAAAGTATGATCTTTGTAGAACAACTTTTTTGTCGCCATTTTTAAGTTTGTCTAAATATAATTATTACTGGGATGAAAATTTTGAAAATTAAGAGCAACGAGAAAAATCCCTGGTTCTGATTATTGCCTTTCATTAAATAATAATTTTAGTTGACAAATCATCAAATAACTGATGTATTTTTTGTACCATTACTGACGCTTGCAATGCAATTGTTGTAAATTGTTTTTATGTAATAAAGGAATATTATTACAATTGTTGTTTTATTTCCTTCCAGGCATTTTAAAGAATGTATAATTTGGCCTATGCTAATATTTTCCACCGATTTCTCTTGAGACCTTCCAGTTACTACAATCATTATTGGGCTAAAATCGAATTTTGTAGCACTATGCTGTTGTGCATATTCCGCTTGTATAATATTAACCATTATAAAATATTCAGTGTGTCTGGGACTTTTTATTACCCTGAAAATTATTTTTTGACAACCATAGAGTAAATTGACACCACCTCAAATTTAATGTGGTCAGATTATATGCAGTGAAAATTAATTAACTTCCGTACGAAATTCTATAAACAAGCCTAGAGTTACATTTAGCTTACGTAACGGTAACAAACAACTTATCTGATGCAAATATCACAATACACACAATCTGAGGTCAATCAGTTCACGCTCAATTAATTGTCTAAATTCGATTATCGTATCGCTTGACAATTTTAATAAACAAGACAATTGACACAGTTGCAGCTCAATTCAGTCTGAGAGAGCTCGTATAATTTGATATTATTCTCGGGATTTCTTTTTATATTTATATTATGAATGAACACGAGGCATTTAAAACTTCCAATAATTTAAGAGATATACAATTTCGTTTAATGCTCACAAAATACTTAAGTTATTGTATTGTATAACGTATTTATAAGCTCATTCCGTATACGATTCATTCTATAAATTATTTAAGTTTTCAAAACAAAAATAAAAATAGATCTATAAAGGTTATGGACTATCAAAATTAACGAAAATCATTTGAGATCAAAATAGTTTTTTAATAAGTTCAATTCGCCAAAGCTCAAATATTGTATTATGACAATTTTAAAATGGGTGGTAAAATTATAAAACCTTGAACTCGAAAATGAAATTAAACATTTATTTTAGACTCTACTCTTATGATGTTCACATTTTATTTTCCAAAACACGCGTATACAACTAGTAATTAGTTACTTTGATATTGTCTCATTATTAAAGACCCTCTTGATAGAAAATGTTCTAAAGAATTATAGATGTTCCTCTTTGTTCAAGGAAAAATGCAATTGATTTCGGAGCCACAAAGTCATACGGTAATAAAGTTGCCATTTGCTTTCGTTACATTCCTTTAACACTCCGTTGCATCAGTTTATTTCTTTTGTTCATGGATACTGTCTTGGCGTCCACCGTTATCAAAAGATGGCATTGCATTGCACAAAATTGTTTAACAAACTATTCAAACAAAAACACTCTTGTGAATCGCTAACAACCGGCTCACCAGGAAAATTATTCGTGATTTGAAATGTCAAGTATTTTGATAAATACAAATATTGTTGACAATTTAATCTATTTTTAAAAGTGCTTCACACATGAGTTTTAACAATGAAATTTCCGCCGAGGTGTACACCTCAGAGCCATTATCTCTGTACAGTGATAACTTCGAGTCTCTGCACATTCACGTGTAACTCCAGGTGATGCTCCAAGGAGTCATAGGAAGTAGAATAATGTTTTGCAATCATAGAGCTTGACTTGTACTAATGATTTCTTGATTGGAAGTGGCAACACCCATACCGTCGCAGAACATTATTTTGGTCCATCACCGGGAACTTAGAAAAGTAACCTATTAGTGTAACGCGATATGACATATAAAATGGGTTATTCGACGCCTTTTGTTCTCCCTTAATTCCACCACCTTTTGGCAATCGAATTTGAGAGGTAATTGTTATTTCTACTTATCATCGATCTGGCACAGGTCACACACAAACTGAATCACTATTTGAACTCCATTGTACGAGAATATGCAAGCGGCCCAAGTTGACGTTCAAGGGATGGTGAAACCAGTCCACTTTATTTACTTACGACTTGTATAACTTTTGACAGTCCTTACATGAAAATTGTACATACAAACTGTGTTACTAAATCGGTGGTGCCGTAGCTGAATAACGTGTGTCTAAAAATGGCGGGAGAATAATAAGGGAATATAATTGCGGCTCTGTAAATAGGAAAATGTTGCTGCCCATCAATTATGGGGGACTATACTGATAACCGCTCCCGTTAGACCTACATGTAATATAATTGCTTATACTCTAATAAAGTGCATTACATTATCTTTCTTTGTTTTGATAGCATATAATCTACATCCTTTGAAATTAGTACAACATAATACAATAAATGAAGTTGATTATACTTTTAAACCAACTAATGTAAAACTAACTTTAATACTACATTAAACGAAATTTAGTTTCTAAAAACTCCAGACCTTCTTTGTTTATAAATAATAAATCTCAATATATTTAGGACCACTTGTAGTAAGATAAAGTGAGATAAAGTTTACTTATTTTCATTACTTCGTTGGAATTTGTTAAGACAAGTGAGAACTTTATTGTGTGCGTAGGGGAGAGGAGACAATCACCTACACTCATTTAAGTCCTGTAAAGAATTTATCTCATGTTTACAAAATCCTTGAATGTGCAAAGTGGTTTAAAAAATAATACATAAAACACGTAACAAACACATATATTTTGATAACATTCTTGAACGTAAAGAAATTAATGTAGTTATGATTGCCAAGATATGTTTAGGCTTTAAAAACATAATTTATAATTAATAGTACTTTAATTAAGCTAAATCAGATTAATGATAACGATACTTACTATACAGATAACAGTATGTTGAAGGAAGATGAGTGTATATATTCATTTTTCCCGTAGTTTTCATTGGGTACTTAAGTATCGGACAAACCACATTTCGAATAGACAATATTTTGACATATGCGACGTGTCCAAAAAACCAGTAATTTTCGTAGAAACCCAGTCAGTCGGAAATCATATTGTACACATCTTTCGAACAACAGTACACTAATAGAGGGGTCAACTCGATAAAAAGTATACGATAATACTTTATTAAAACGAATGCTTACAATTAGGGAACGTCCATTACAATTACTAACTACGATGATATTGCAAACATAACTCAATGTATATAAGGATAACTGAGTTCGCCGAAGTAACACAACCTCTTGGTAATGCAAACAAAAACAGTCCCTATACTGATACCAGTGTATTGCGATGTTTGCCACAATCTGCCGGTTGGGCTAAATCCATTCCACCAGTTGCGTGTGATCGACAGAGTGATTAATATGTAAAACCGGTCAGGAGTGTTGTTTCGCTGTTCAGAAACATAATGACAGTAAATGTAGAGTAGAACATCAACCGTATTCCCTTATTATTGCTTGTTGAGAGTGAAAAAGGAAGATTAGTCTTAACAGTTAGCAGAATAAAAACTTGCATTGTCATCCTTAGCATTTTACTACTTCTCAAGCATGACTTGCCAGATGTGGAGAGTCAGATATATTCTTGTTGGAGTGGGAATACCTGTAACATATTAACTACTATTTTGGAGAATCTTACCTGAAATGTAAGGCAATGAATCTGTTTGTAATGATATACTATATACTGTAATGGTAGGATCGTCCTGGTCAAGATAGTTTTGGTTTGAGGAACATCGTGGGTTGATGTGAAGCGGCTAGACGCGAGTCCAGCTGACAAAGCACTTTCCTCTGTTATAGTGCCGGTGAACACGGAGCCACCTTATCACACAGGTCTGTAGACTGTGTGGTGACACCATTGGTCAACCTCAAGCTACCCATCCATGCATTAGGCGTCGCGGTTACTCGTCGATTAACAATCTGATTGCTGACGACCAAATTACCTGAATATCAGCCAATGTATGGGGCTATTTCGATCATATTGCAGGCAATCTCGAGGTCGCTCAACGATCTTGAGATAACTCGATATTCCCAAGTGATCTACCAATCGTCATTTCATGCAATACAATGAAGATATAAAATTTACTTATTTTGAAACAATTAACAATCAATAAGGGAAGATAAACATGACAGTAAACATAACAAAACTACTATTGGAGTGTAGATTTGTGATAGAAATTGATTGTTTGGTTAACAGGTTGATTGGACAGCGCGTCCAAGAAACACGTTTGACTTGCACGTTGTAATTTGCACACTCGGGCCATCGCCTGATTATAAGGTTGCAAATTGCGATATCCAATTACAACACAAAGATCTGTAAGGGCATTTCCTCATATTAGAACTGGTGTGTGGTGTTTAGATTACGACACAACACGATCATGATTAATTATCATAAATTTGACGTAATTTAAAATAAAGTAAATAACATACAGTAGGAGGTGATTGGTTAATGAATCAATTATCAATTATTTGAACTTTCCTCATTTTTTAATTTGCACTCATTTTTATATGTATTTCTCCTATCCCATGTACAATTATTTAACGGTGTGTAGTGCTTCAAAACATCTGAATCAAAACTCCGCGCGCAAAACTGTTATTTAAGTTAAAAGTCACAAAACTTTCTAACGAAAAATCGTTTTGTATGTTACATCGATCATAAAGTAATTCATAAAAATGTTTTATTACTGTTTAAATAAACAAGAATCCCATGCTTCACACTTCGTTGTAAATATCGGTGACAGCTGCCAACTTGCCCATTTGTCTATAGTATCCGCCACGCAGAAAGTGCCAAATTGTTTACTTTTTATTACTTGATATTTGCTGCTATTACACCGACTGTCATGCAATAACAACGATACAAGATTTACTAGATGACAAATATACATATAAAATTAGAACGCTGTTATTCACTCACTGTTTAGTTATGAAATTGTTTATGAAAACATAAAGAGAGTGATGAACAAAGCAATATATGGGCGAATAATACTTTATAATTTTTTAACCTGGTGAATCATTTCTCGGCGTGTGATCCTCATTTTTCAGTGTTTATTATATTTCATTACAAAACATCTGTCACATCATTGGGTGGAAAGACACGAGAAAAATGAACCACGGCGCATTTTTGTTGTTAAGAAGAGAAGAATATGACATTGTTAAGTTTCGATGACAATGCACACAACTTGAAGAATGGGATTTTCACAGAGACAACGTTCCACAAAGGGCTATTTCTGAATTCCAGTAAAGGATTAAAATTCTAAGTTGACCTGGCGGTCGTTAGTGTGTGACTAACTGTGACGTTTCTTTACTTCCAGGTATATTGAGTACAATACCCAAACCTGTGACAATGGCATTATGGCAATCCAGCGGCCAGCAGTGCGGCATGTTCCGTCTGTCTTGCAAACATTCTTCTTCAAATCTCTCTCTCTCTCTCTCTCTTGGGCACATCTTTGAAATTTGTTAAGGAACAGAAAAAACCGAAAACACAAGATAATTATTATATCATTAGTATCTTCTTGACAGTATCTTTCAGAGATGCTAATATGGTTAATTTTCTAAAGGGCTGTTTTCTTTAAATCCAGCTATCACTTTTTACATGAATTTCCTTGTAATAACGTAAGACGCTTCTCTTTTAATCTAATCCTAAGCATTCCGAAATAAGTGGTACCCATCATTGGATGGTACCCTGTTTATATGGGACCAATGTCTAGATCAGGGAGGGTTGGGGAGTCGAGAAGTGAGAGAGCAAAGTCCTTTCTCAGTGAGCACCATTATGTAACATGAGTGTCTATGCACAATGTAACGGCCTGGATAATTCAAATATTTCAGTAGCTGTAAATGTTCAAAGGACAGTAAGCCATAAAATCGGAGGTCATAGCCGTTTCTAAATCAACAAAGATGAAGTAATCCCATTTAATTTGTTTCAGTATTTTCTAAAATTAGTGTACTTTTTACATTTCAAAATGTAAATAGTCTCTTTGTGCTTAAAAACTTATACGGTGACTATCAATTAAATTTTCAGGTTCCTCTACATACGATTTCCTACGTAGAGCCTTGTAACAAATGCAAACCAAACGCACACTAACATTTCCAAATGAGGCAAGCAAGAGAGTAAGATTGTACCAGAACGAGAAACAAACTAGTAAAAAACAAACCATAAAGTATTGGCTTTGATTGAATAAATTAGGTTGAGTTTCGGTAAGTGGTTTCATGTGCACATGAACTCAATAAACGTTATCTAGTGGCCTCGAGTTAGATAATAGCCAACATCTACCGCGAACTGAGGACTGACGCGGGTGGTCCAAGTCCGCCTCCACTGGGGAAGTCGTAGGCAAGCGAGTACAGTCTGCCTGCCCTAGTGCGATGTAACCAAAGTTTATGCACTTTGACTCCGCTTATTGAACTGTTAGAGTCGTGGCTGATAACGGCAATAGGTACTACTTTGTGTGGAAAACTCACCAACACCGTTCTCTTACAAACAAAAATAACTATTACGTAACAAGTAATAAGCAAAGTACTATCAATATTATTACGCCCACAACGGAAATCTTAATACCTTCGAGCGAGGACCATAAAATAGTAGCGTTAGAAAATCTACTGTAACTCATCATATTTATCTGGTTAATTAATTTCTTTTAATTGTTGTTTAATTTTTTTTTTAATTTCTACTTAAAAGATTTTCGAAAATAGCAGCGTAAAGGTGTAAGTCTCATCTCCTAAACGTTCGTTGGTGACTTACTTATTCACTTCGCAGTGTGTTATACAAAGAGGCCGAAGTTTTATTTTGTTTATCCGTTATAAAATACGTTGTACTTTTTTAACAATACTTTATCGAATTGTAGCACGTCACCTGCATTAAACAAGTCCATTTTATGTTCTCTTCAGAAAGTAACAAGGCTGAAAAAATATTGGATTTACAGTTATGTATTTTTGATACTACGCATTGATAAAGGCCATTTCCATAAACTTAGTACATGTGTGATATTTTTATATTTTTTTTATACAATTTTCAACTTAATTTTCACTGCCATATAACTTTCACTTGTTCAAACTAAATTGAAATATTTTAGCGTGAGCACATCGGATCTTCATATCAGTCACTATAACCGATACATCGATGGTCACAATCATACCGCGAAAGTTTTCGGATCATCCCTTAAGACACATAGACGGCTTTTACGATGCGACGATATCACACAAGTTGTTTCGCTTTAGATTAGTAACTAGTTTATTCTTCCTAATTTTTAATGGATTTGAAACGATAAATGTGTGTAAAACAATGCCTCTTTCGAAAGAGAACGAGCGTAAAAACAAAATTTATTTCTAACAGGTTGAACACAGTACAAAATTATTTTGTAAATGAATTAGATACACTAATTTCTCTTAAGCGCTGAAGCGTTCCGAGTGCTAGAGTACCCCCTATGGAAGTGATCAGCTTAAAAAGTAGTCAGGAAATTAATTACCAGGCTCAGTTGTACATCTAAACCACACAAAACAGAGGCTCTAGTTGAACATAACTCAGTAAAAATACATTATATCTTAAGTTGAATTGAGTTTTGACAGTACACAATTTTTTCTGGTTGCAAATTTTGATAGAATGTATTCTCTTTCTTCAAAATTAAAATTATTGTTAAATGTGTCAACGAACTGTTCGTTCAAAATATTTGTCCGCACACGGTGTAACGACAAAATATAATACTTAGTCAATTTGTCTAACTGTACGTTTCCACAGAGGCTGTATCACAATGAATGTATACTAATGACTGTTTACCAGCCGCAGATAGCCGGGTCACACTCACTAGGCTCGGTCCATTCTAAATCCGGTGCGGAGCGGCCTTGGTCGAGACCCAGCCAACACATACCAGGTATGTCCGCTTGCACTTCACCGTGTATTGTCACTTCGATAAGCTTGCGACCGAAATAGCCCGGAGTGGCGTGGCGGCGGATACACTTTCACACGCACATCCACTGGCACGAGGAATGTTGCTGATTGGCGACTTCTGCTCTCAACAATGAGACGATTTAATGAGATATTTCAACAATTTGAGGTTGTCATCAAAATGTAAGGTATGTTATTTAAATGAGACTATACTATGTTATAACTCTTTTTTAGTGCGTTGACAGCGGCATGCGCCTTAACAAACATGCGCTAATCGGCCCATCCCTTCAGTAATGGGGCAGCAAGGGGCTTCCACAAAGTAGTTGGTAATCTTAATGTTCTATAATTCTTGTATTTTTATGGGTTAAACAATCTATGTGTTAGACTTTTTTTCTACTTTTAAATTGACTAGTCAATTAAATGAGATTAAACATTGAAAAGTTAGTGTCGAAAGCTCAAATCCCTAGATATATTTCGAACCATTACCATACTCGAGTAAATGTTTGTTTAAGCCGAGGATCTGTGGAATAGTTACAATACATCAAGAATACAATACTAATGGCTACATTACAATACTAAAATAAACTGATGCAGTGACATCTAATAAATACTAAACTCTTCAAAATTCTATCAATTATTGTAGTCTACTGTTTAATAGTTAAATCATTGAATTATTTTTCAACTTACAGAAAAAATTTGTAGTAGTGTTACATTCAATTCCTCCATAAAAATACTGGTTTGGTGAACTAAATTATTTCTCTGCGGGAATGACGTGTACTAATATAAATCGAATATGTCTATAAAATAAGCAATCTATTCTGAACGTCTCGCAAACAGTCACGACTAACTTACCACAATCACGGCAAAATGTCCTTCCTACCTTTGTATGGAAAGCAATGTTTTGTAGTATTTCATCATAAAATTGTACTAACATGCTTTTCTCGAATTTGAATTAAGAACTGTGACAACAGTATAAAATGTCAAACACAGCTGACCTGTATAAGAACAGCTGATCAATGTTAAAAGACTCATCCCGTAATAAGAGAGACTCCTTTTTTTCTACATAGATGTAGCAGAATATTCCTCAATAGTAAATATGAGAAAGTTAGAAATAAACAGTATAGTGTGAAAATGTAAAGTTCTAAAGTGAAAATTGATACGAATCAAAACTTGTTTAAATTTTCAAATCTGATGTATGACCAGATTTCTAATAAGGCGTTTCGATTAAGAATGTTTGTGTTTCTAAAAAATGGAAATTTATTGGCTTCCAATAATTTTTGATAACACTGTTAGGTGAAGTTTAAAATTGCGTCTTCACAACTGAACCAAAGCTTTATTTTAGGGCATTTAAACAATATTATATTAATACTTGATATATTTAAACAATATTATATTAATACTTGATATATTTAAACAATATTATATTAATACGTGCGCAAATTTCATGATAATTACTACGTCATGAACATTAGAACATTTAGCTTATTATGGTACGATTCTTATTGCATTACAATTGGCGTAAATATACACAAATCAGTGATTTTCCACAGATTGTAAATAAAGTGACGTAAACAAGCTAACAAGTACGTAACAATAACAAGCGAACCAGCGTAAAAGCTGTTTGCTGCCAGTGTTACTGTCCGCTCGTAGCTCAGGGGTACGCGTCAAGCGGCCAACAACCACGTGGTCGATCTGTGTTATCACTTGACGCTTTTTCTGCAGCCCTTGATAACTCTTGCCCTCCAACCTTAGCCCACTTTACATCGACTCTGGCCACAGGCATAGGTTTCATTACCCAACAAATTGAGTAATGATATTCACACAGTGGTAACGGTAAATGTTACATAGCACATCAACACAAATTGTTTCGATTTTTCCAGTACTTTTGTAATAAATTGTTGTCATATTAACTGTTCAGTTTCGAAAATGTAATATAAAAAAAATATATATCTTAACAAACATAACATATAAATTAGTATTGATCGGAATATTTGACATTTAAAAACTAATCGTGTGTTAGTCAAGTTTTTAGAAGTTAATTATTGACAAGTGATATTTTGAAGCAGTACCGGAAGTATTACAGCTATTCAATGTAGTATTGTGTTAGTTGTTATAAAATACAAACACGACGTTTCATAGATTCGCATCTGCTCACTTCATCGATATTAAAATCCTTAATCTTGTATTTTAGGAGTAAGAACGCAGAGCACACACATCATTGTGTGTGCTCTGTCATACTATTTAACGGCCGCAATTTCTTAACAATTCTGTGGTACTTTTAGAAACACTTCACTGTGATTTATTCATCATTTCACCGGAAGATAAAATTTAAGAGAATTTAATTTCAAGTAAATGCGAATAAATACAGATTTTATTGATAGGTAAATAAAGTTACTTCCAATTCACTGTTTATAAAAAATACTACTGTCTATTAGAATTATAATATCTAAATACAGAATACAGAACTTCGAAGTAAGTATTATTTTTCTGTCCGATTAATAATGTGTACACATAAAGTAGACTAGAGAGCTATTTTGACATGTTTTTATCCTAAAGAAGCTGAATAATGGTGTATAAATAGAAAAATTGTATTCGATCATAGTACATTAATACAATAACAATTTTAATCAGATGCCAAATTTTAACACCTTCGGAACATTATTCAGGACATCGGAAGAAACAAATTTAACTGCAATACGTCATAGCTTGATCGTTTGGCTCCTGTTTATTTTACTCATTACAACTTTATTCGTAGATAAAAAGGAAGCCATAATATTTTATTACTTTCAAAATGGTGTTAGATTAAATTTTTATAAAAAGTTATTAATAAGTAGAAAAATATTAATAAAAAATAAATTGATACAGAATTAATTCCAATCAGTTTAGTCGTAACTTTTTAAGATACAAATAACTGATGATATAATAAATACTGTATTCCTATATGAATATTTTAAGTTTTGGATATTTGAGTGTAAAATTTAGTATTGTGATTAGTACGTTTGGGTTTCTTTGCATACATTGCGCAACAAACAAAATGCACTACAGAATACAACGGTTAGACTCTTGTTTTATGAATATTTCATTGAAAAATGTTATAAATATTATTTTTATGACAATTCATAATTAATTAAAGCGTTTCAGAAAATTTTCAACTTTCCTACTTTAGGAAATTTCCTATATAAAGATCAGAGTTTCGGGAAATAACGTGTTTGCTACAATTACGTCACATGTACAATCATTGTTTGTCCTGACGAAAAAGAGGAAATTTTGTTTACTGTTGGGTATAACAGTTAACACATGGACACGGTCAATGCGCTGTTTTCAACATTTCTCAGTTATTTCATATATTTAAGGCTAAATACATTACTGTTTCAATATAGCAAACAAAGTGTTTAACACCAATGTTGCAAAAGATAACCGGTTTTCGGATATTTTCTACAAAAATAAAACATCTACAACTTTCATATTACCTGCTAAGACAAAGAGGTTAAAGTTTGAACTTTAAACGACGTTGTATTCTTTTTCTGTAGTTAGATGTATTTAAATTATAAATATTATTTTTATTTATTAAACTTTTTTTCTTTCAATTACCCAAAGCCATTTTATATCTTTATTTTACACTTTTATTTCAGTTGTGTTCATTATGGTTAATTGACTTTTTTATAAGAATATTAGGAATTCTTATCTTTAAATATATTATAACAAATAAAACGAGTTAACTGGCACGATAATGTTTAGCTGCATCTATGTTTTCAATACCAGAAAGCATACCAAAATAAAACATTTTAAATTAGATATATATATGAAAGTAATCCTTCTGATAGCTTGCAAAAAACTTTAAAACTGGATAATTCTTTACATGTTAAAAGGAACTTGCAGGATATAAACTATTTTTGACAAGCAATGGTCAGTCTGTAAGGTGTACTAACATTTTAGTTATTGTGTTATTTTAGATTGAATTCGGTAATATTCAAGGATTACTCAGCCTTTCGTGTTCATGGAGTTACAGTCATGGAGATACAATTGGTGACAACTAATTTGGAGTTTTTTCTCGAAGATTCAAATCCGCTTCTATTTCACCATTAATACATGCAGTACGGAGTATTCGTATATGAAAAACTGTTTCCACAAAAAGTAATATTGTGCCATAGCAGCCAATCCTTCTATGTTACCTACAAACTGTGTTAACTGGTAAACTTTCGTGGATGAAAATAGATCCGCAAATGATAAGGACGTTATGTCAGTAATTTATTGAGTCTATTGTAGTGGAATGGCATAAATAATATGTTGTGGTTTACATATTGTTGCTAGCTGTAGAATGCATACATGGTCACATTAAATGTAAAAAACATACAACTTTAGCCAGTGCTGCTTACTTGGCTAAGCTAATAAATAATTTATCTAAATAAATATAAATAAAACGTTATTAGTGGATAGAACAGGCTGGGCCAATGTGGGTATTTTTTTATTTTAAAACGCTCGCGATAGGCCAAACTCATCTTTTCATGGAGAAAACAAATGGAAAATATTTATAGATCTCAGAATTTTAAAATAAACGGAAAATTCCAAAGATTTCTAGAGATAGTGTACTGTACACCGTAATGACAATGTATAGTACTATCTGACTTTTAGTAAATATATAGTGCTTCAGTTAGTGTATTATGGATATTATTTAAACATTATACCAATAAATACCCATGATTTAGGGTACCCATAATCGGGATTTCTGGACAATGTGGCACGGGATATTTCCTGTTAACTGAAGGAATAAAAGAAGGGCGACTGGGCACTAACATCCAACGGGCCATTTACTCGTTATTACAATATTTGAGGAATAAGCGAGCGCAGCGAACCCGTAACTACTGCAAATAATAGAATCGAGGGAGTGCTAAATTAGGACGTGGCCACGGTCAAGACGCTGAATAAGGACCCCCTAACTCTAAAGGGATGCTTACTCAAGGTAGCACCCTCTTTCAGGCGTGCTAAATCAGGGGCACCCATTAAAGACGTGTATTTATACAAATACGTCCAAGTATACAAAGAGCTCACTTGTAAAGTGAACAGGAATGTGACACGAGACAGTGACCCCGAGAAGAACTGATACGAGTACATCGGACAAAGAACTAATTTATCTCCACGCCGACAAGCACTTCAGAGAGTGTCCAGCGAACGTCCCTTCAATCAATTTCGCAAAAATCCAATTATGAATAAACAAATCCAAAGTATTGTTTTCCAAGAAACTTGAATTTCGTAATTCTGTCGGTTCAGAAGTCACCTAACGTTGTACTAATTCTTACGTAATACTTATCCGCAATCTTCGAAGATACAATTAAAATAATTATATTTTGTTGCTCAATGGCGAGAGTCTGTTTACGGAACTAACTGTGAACTCCCAACTCTACCCACGCAAAGTGTCATTGACGTACTTTCTCTTTTGGACCGGGGTTGGAACATTTACATGACCAAAAGTCATGTGATAAGTTGACATATAAGTCACTTATCTGTGTATGATTTTTCTTTTCGAATATAGATTTGTAGCTTTTCATATAACAAAAATATCATTAACCACGTCTTAAAAGAAATTCTGCAATAAGAAATTGACCAGTTTATAACGACTTTATATTAGGTCTGTATATAATCTTCGATCAGAACGACTTGTTGATAACACATTTAATTGTGACAAGGTAAAACTACGTTATAAATATGGAGGAGAGAGTTCACACTACTACAATACGGAATAGTGGTAGGCCCCTATTTTCATTGCATTGTTATAACACCATTTGTAACATTCGGCGTTTGTTTTAAGAATATATTATGCTAATTTCGGCCATATTGTACTTTACCATACTAAAATAGACTCAAATACTTTTAATTCTGACGAACTAAACAAGCTATATGATGTTACTTGGTACTAGATTATTAAATGTACGCTCGTATTGGAGAGTTGTACAGTATTTTACTCTATTGGAACTGTGAATGCGAGCGTAGCTGAGTTATCGTTAAAAGAAACTTTAACGCAATGATATTGAATTTCTATTAAACTTTTACTACACCCAACATATTCTTCGTAGTTGCCAACAAACGAATGAACCATATGTGCAAACAGCACTACCAATAACACACACTTTTGTAGTTTTATAGGCGAGGCGAGAGTATAGAGGTCAGGCCTGCTGGTTCTACCCACTGTTGACCTACCATGAACTTTGACTTTTAACTTGTGTGACAGAATTTTGCAAACACAGAAATGGCAAAATAATCGAAGTTAAAACTTTAATGCAATGCGACAGGATCATTAACTCTTAGTTAAATAGTGGCGAAAGTTAACACAATCAGAGAGTCTGTAAGAAATAATATTCCTAAATAAATTAGCATGTAAAATAGTAAAAGAATCGACATTTTTAATAAACCTCAAACACTTTATAGATAAAATGAATCTTGTTAACATGATCTTAAGATTTAAAAAGCCAATTGGCAATTTGATTTTTAATTATCTAATAACAGCTCTTAGACTGGTGTAGGTAGATTATGGTTTTATGTCGGAGAACAAGAGAATGTGGAAATCAAATGTTTAACATTATTGACGGTTTTAAGTTTTGCCTTTCAGAACAATTTTTAACTGTAAATAATTTTTTTTATTTTTATATTCAGAATTTTATAAGATAAATTTTTGAGCTTTTCACATAACCGTTAGTAAAAAAATCTCTAAATATAATTAAATATAACGTTATTTTTTAACAAATTTTATAAAATTTGAAAAAAAATCTGAATGCCTGTTAGCCGTAACTTTAAAATGAAACAACTTTCAAAAGCTTGCGGCCAAACATTATGGCACAAATGTATGCTTTCGTGGCAGATAGAGCAGCCAATAACAAAGTCATCGTTGAAATAAAGGATATAGATCGCTATTTTAACTCGGGTTTTACTGAATGGGTGTTTTTTACAAATTGGCTACATACTCTTTTATCTTTTAACCAGATTCGTGAACCACGTGCAAATAACTAACTCTTGCTAAATACAAAAATGTGATTTCTCGACCAAAATAACACGTACTTCAAATAAACATCATATAATAACTAGGGAAGATATAGCTGAATAACATAAAGGAGAGGAGGTCATGTTTGGGTACCCTTCGACTCCAATCACGACCACATTGGACTACAACACTCCACCATGTACGAACTGAGTTGAGCCCAAGTCCTCTATCACTTAATTAGGAATACATAGAACATAGTATTTTACAATAACTGTAACTTTACTTGTTCGCTCCAATTAATATTCTTATTATAAAACTCAGAATGACACGGATGCTAACGACTGACGAAAAGTGACATCCAAGCCCTTTTAAGGTTCGCACCGTCTCGAAACATTACCGCTTACACAATTAATTACCTTCTTGAAATATTTCGCTTGGAGATCCATTTTCAGTCAATTGAATATCTGACTGAAGGTGGCTCCCCACAGCGAGGACGAAATATTCTGAGAGATAATAGTGTAATAATGTCGACGCAATGAAAACTGGAAGACTTGATGTAGTTATGACGCTGTCTACGTAAGCCTAAGAACTAAGATGACGTAAAGATGTCGAAATTCACCAGGTTTTCCTATCATTAATAAAATACGTTGTTGTTGTCGCCCATTCATAATAACGACGTAGGAACAGTATGTATTTAGGTGTTGTTCGTCACAAGAATGAATTATACGACATTTTACGAGGCGGCGAAGGAACTAACTGTTTGCCGTGTGATCAAGGTCGCTGAATAGTAATGGCATTACGTTAGTTTAGTTTCATTCACCAAAACATTTACTTTTCAAGGAAAATGAGTGTACTCCCACTTTCCAGCCAATTTATATGTCGTGAGAGTGGACACCAGCTCATTTCATCGAATCCTCTACAGAATTCATCTCATTTCATTCATTCATTCCTTTGGTGTACAGCTTAGCTTCAATAAAATACCATTTAAAACTGCTTGCCAAAATCATTAAACTAGGTGTATATCAATTGTTTAAACTCGCTATTATATAAATTATTTCGCACTTTAACAGCCTAGTGTAGCCCTATAGATATGTTCAGTACTCTGGGCTGATACACGTTAAATAACGATGACCAACATTTACAAAAACTGCAACTAGAATAGATTTACAGACATATCTGTACTTCCGTTTTTTGTGAGAAACTCTTTAAATCATATTGTACCATAATTGTACCATAATTTTGTTAAGTGGTGCAAAGTGTGTGGTTGGTTATCACAGAAATATAAAATTTAAAAATCCTGAAATTCGAAATATTAATTATAACATTCATTCTAGATTAGTAGTTTAAGAATACTGATTTTTTACAATGTTTGTTGGGTGTGATTATACCCTTGCTTGTACTGGGCGAATAATTGTATAATTAATATCTATGTCTTAAAATTATATGTTAAATCGCATTACGCATGTACTGGCAAAGCGACTTTCAATATTTTTAATGGAATTTTATGCAAAACTACAGAAAAGGCATAAGAGATATGGGAACTACACAAATGAAATACATTTGTCAAAAACGTATATTTAAATTTTGTTCATAAAGTCTAAATCAGTCTAAAAGTATTTATTTTAAATTTAACTGTGGAGGAAATACAACTTTTTATGTTGTGTTGGAGTCAAATTCTGAGAACCATTTTAAAGCACCAAGATGAAAATGTTAGAGATTGAAACCCAATTAATCTTTAATGATTTAAATTATGCATCCCTAATCAAAATATATATTTACTTATTTAATATTTGAACTCTAACAGGCAGTTTGAATTACGCTCTTGAAGCATTTCAAATCCCGAATTTCCCATATTCGAAAGATATGAAAAAAAAAAAAAATATATATATATATATATATATATATATATATATATATATATATATAAAATGGAACAAAAATAAGCAGAATTTTGAAATCCGCATTTTTCAGAATGATTTTTTGCTGCATTTTTCAATATGGATCATTTTCCCGAAAACAATTATTTAGTACCGTGAAAAGCTTTGGCTATGATTAAGTCAGGCAACATTAAAATGAAAATGGAAACCAAACTCGTCGGAAAAAAGCAGATGCAAAGCTGAACAAGATGGCTGAGGAGGAAGGTTATCACTGCCGCCATGTTACAATGGCAGGTCACGTGATGGTATGTCGCAACTCAACGATCACAATATCGTATTATGGCTGACGTCTCGTGATCGCTGATCAGACAGGCCTCCCTGGTCAAGGCTGCCAGACACACACATGGTACTCGGTGTTCAATACCATGGAGCAAGGGGCACTTTTCTTTACCACTTCTACGCCGCAGTTCTGCCCCCTCTATTTTGTTGAGTTATGCAAGACAAATAAATTTTGTGTTGATTTGATAATATTTCATAACGTTTACTTATTTTTAAAATTTTTCCATTGTAGACAACTCTGAAAAATCTCCAACAATTTACAACAACTAATATGTAAAAACCAAGCTGTAAAAGAGATCACATTTATTAACACTTCTGTAGTTGATCAGAAATAAGTCAGTACTAAAATCTCTAACATTTGCATAAGATTTTATTTAATTGCATCATTGGTTAACTTTGAAAACTACGTAGAGATAGAAACAGTGTTAAACAGACGTACTTTTAGCATTTAGTTTTTTATAAATGTTCGAACCTCTAAAATTTGACAGGTTTATATGTTATTCCATGTTTATCTCTAAATTACTTTCACTCACAGTAATCACACACTGATCACATGATTATTAAACACACTTTATGGTTGAGAAACCTTATAAAAACGTTAAAAAACGAATCTTCTATATACTTGATTGCTTTTACATATTTCTCACGGAGGAAAAATACCAATAAATCTACGTTAATAATACTTAACAATCTTAAAAAGGTTTCACGGAGATGCAAAAAACTACAACTGAAATTTTTAATAATTATAAGTAATAAATTTTACTATATATTAAAATGATCATTTCTCCTTTTCCATTTTTACTAAACATGGACACTGCACTGATAATTCGCATCTGATCATGGGTGGTTCCCTGACTTATCCATCTAAAGTCACAAGAAAAAAATCAATAATCACAGTCTTGTTAAAAATTGTTTGAACAGTATTGCAAAGTCCAGGAATAGACAAAATCGAAGCTAATTTAATATTGTGGAACATATTTCGCAATGCGGAGCTGTATCTACTTTCCCATTACATTGAATGACAACTATATCTCTGTTGCGTATTACATTTATTGCGTTTATAAGTTTCAAGCGTGTGGCACTTGAGATCGCAACGCATACGTGGTGACAGTCCTCCCGAGGAGTTGAATACAAACTAAACACATCTACAAATTATATAACATGGTGAGACCGAGGAGACGGCACTGTTATATAAGATACCTGTTTCAGCTCGAATGCACTTCATGAACAAGACTAAGAACCGTGAGGAGACTTCAAGGAGAAAAAATTATTCTCAGAGCGAATAACTTAAAAATTGTTATAATTGTCAAGGAACTACTAACATTAAAGCCTTAATAGAATCTTTTTCTCTGAACAAAAAAAAACTTGAAATAAGGTACCGGTCGGTTATTGGTTATCACTTAAACATCTACTTTGCTCTAGAACTATCACTGTCTGTAGATAGGAAATTCATTTCACTGAAGCATTTAAGATAAATACGCTCATTTGCAAGCGTTACAAATTAAATTAGTATTTATATTTACCAAATAAAGTTAAATATTTCTTTTTTAAGTAGTATACATTCATGCACCTCCAAAAATGTTGTAATTTAACTAACGGTGCACCAAAACTTTTGTCATTGCATAGTGGCATTTTCGATGAATTAGTAAAGAGTTATATTCGCACACAACTTTCAATCTAAACTTTCAGTATAAATCGGTTGAAGCCATACATGAACGAACATATGAGCGTAAAATACGAATGTTTTACTAGTTTATTGTAAAGCAATCGTGTTGGACTTCAACCTTTTAACCAAAATAAAGATTAAGGCTATGCCGCCTTCATCTCCCTCCCCAACAAGTCAAGATACCATCTACTAGCCGGTATTGACAAACAAACAGTGTGTCAGCTAAACGAGATGTGGTAAACCTTAGTCCTAGACTTAGACTTCACTATCCTACTTTTTCACCATTATTGTAGCTGGCCTTGAGTGTTATAGCTCGCTCACACTATCTGTTCGCATGATGCCGAGCAAACACTCGGGGTCAGGGGTCGGGCATCGTGGGCTGCTATCACTCCACTGATAACACCGACCGGTCATGAGTAGCAATTGTGCGGATAACTTTAATACTGCTCGACACTAACAAAAATGGGCTTGACATTTTGTGAAACAACGATATCAAAACGTTGTCACCATCGCTGAGAAAGAACACACACGCAATAAAGGAGACTACCACCAATAGTTTTCCAAATACTCTAAACAAATAAACAATAGTTACAACATATCTTACATGACTATGACCTCTGCCCACTCTATACCGTTATTATCGTTGAAAATGTACAAGCCCTAGAAGCTGATAATAATTAGAAAAATGTTAAGAAATTTCAATTTATCTAAAGATTAAGTTTTTCCCAGTTCTGGAACATATATACGTAAATTAAATACAATTTTATTGTACATTTCATAGAAATGTAATTTTAGCAATCATTTTCATGAAGGAATTTCCGGGAAAAGGTTTATTATACAAGGAAATCGTAGGTAAATATACAGTACTTTGACTAAGTCTCTTCGCTCAATTGGCAAGGGATCGGAAAAGTATATACTTGTTTATAACTCTTGTAAGTACACCATACAATAAAATAAACTGCCAATCAGAAACAAATCAAATGTACCAATAGACGACGCTAAAAATTATTATTTATACTAGCAGTTGCCCGCGGCTTCGTACGCAATTTCCCGTTGAAAAACAGTGCACTATATTCACGTATTCTTTTTCTATCACATTCTAAACATTGCTGAGATAATTGATAGTCGTTCCTTCGTGAGCCTCTTGGGCGCATTATGAAAGTATGTACCATATTCCTGCCTCTATCTTTCGTGGTTTTTGCTAGGTGTTGATAAGTTATTCAGAACAATTAATTTATATGGATAAACTCGATAAACTAATTAGGTTATAAAGAATCAAATTCGGCCTGTTAAAACTAATTTTCTGTCTAAGATATCTCCAGTATTATTGAGGAGTGTGCCTTCAAGAAAATACCTATGTTATGTATGTAAATACTTTACAATAACAATTTTCTAAATTTTAAATATAAACAATAATGTTTCTGCCTCTTTGATGAACTTCAGCTGAAAGTATTAACAGCTGTTAAGTATCAGTTCGCTTTGTATTACGTGTCGTAGCGCAGTCTGTCGGGTCCAATACATAACACTCCAACATCAACAATTTATAATTAAAAAATTAATTAAATAAACTATTTAAATTGTACCAAATTTTGAACTTAAACCATTCTTGAATTCCATTGAAAATACACACAAAGTTTCATCAAAATCGGTCCAGTCGTTTAGGAGGAGTTCAGTCACATACACACGAACACAAGAAATATATATATATATATAAAGATAGTTCAATCAATTATGAACAACAACTATTCAAAACTTATCAACTTTCGACAATTGAAAACTTATAATAATTGTAACTCGCAAAATAAACACAAGTAATATTTGATCTTTAGTTAATACTCTTTCAAGCCATATTACAAAGCTGCCATTTGGGTTTACGCCAAGCACCAGATTTCTTTAACATTTTCTTAAAAACTGCACAGAAATTAACCGTTTCACTCTGTGAATTCTATATACATTAAAACATTTCTTCTTCCTTTTATCCTCAACACTCCAGAGGTCGTTATCATCATCAATTAATCGTTTTTTTAACAATAGTTTCTAATAGGTTAGGTAATGAATATTAACAACTCATTCACAACGCTTTGAGTAGTCAAGGCTCATGCTGAATACAGTCTCACCCTCAAGTATCACATGTTATAGTTTTATAACCACTATTAACGAACACTATGATTCAGTCAGCTGCACATTCAGGGAGAGGACCTGGGCTGACCCTACCCTATCGACGGAGAAAGTAGTAAAATATTAGATCCCACAGTTTTATGGGATCTAATAAAAGTACCGATTTAGGAATGAATTCAATACCAGTCAAGTTTAGGGATTTATTACAGCTCCTAAACTGGAGGTATTCCAACATAGTAGTAGAGGGGCCATACAATCATTCGCGTTACAACGTAGGCGATGAGAACATATCATGGAACAAATATTGTAAAGTTGTAGTTTATTTTAATTTCGTTCGGTCCTACACTTCCAAACACATTACATAACATCAAAGACTAATATTATCGATGAAGAGGTAAATTATCACTCTTCCTTCCTAACTTGAAAGTGAGATTGTGAATTTTCTCCCTCCTTCCCAACCGAAATTCTGGACAAGTCGAATCAGTATCCATTTAACATTCAATAAATCTAACACTAGAAAACGACAACATTGCGACTATTCGAGCAGTACATTGTATTGATTTTAATATATTTGGCCTTCGATTTAGCTGTAATACAAAATAGAAGACAATTATCACAATCACTGAAATAGGATAGACCTTGGGAGAAAACGAGTTAATTTGATTGTTATAAAGAAAGCGTGTTCAATTCAATCGTGGCGGCCACGCTGCACGACCGTTCTCCAGTAACCAGACCAGTGTCTTCTGGCTAATTCTGTTACGCAACCGGCTAGTGAAGGCAAGGTGGGGAGGGGGGAGAGAGGCTCGCCAGAAGCGATAACGCGATTGGTTGGCGCTGACGTAGTAGCAAGGCCAGATGGGAACTTGCGCAGGCCACGGTTATGTCAGCGATTTATTATCTTGTCAGTGTCACAGCTGAGTAGCGTAGCACCACCAGCATTCGCACCATTATCCAATAATTCTCATTGTCTTCATCAGATATCAGACGCAGTGGATAGGATAATGGGTCTTCCTGTCGTGGTAAACAGCATCGTCATCAGCTGTTTGTGATAAAGCTTTTGAATGATAATTTACGAGTGTAAACCATCGTACAGAAACACGCTGATTGTGGATACTTATTAGATAATTATTATAATCGATCGGATGAAAGTTACATTTGGTGCGTTGAGAATAACTGCCTGAGCAAAACGTGTGTTAGTAATTAACTGTTTTAAACTGAACAAAAGTACTCTCATAAGATTAACATTGCAACTTCGAAAGCCCTATATATTATATTTCAAATCCACAAAAGGCACATCTAGAGTGTAAAAGCTTACGATTGACACTAAATATGTATATAAAATGTAGTTTTGATATTTTAAAAAAATCTGATAATCATATAGAATATAAGATCTGGTATCGATAAGGTTCTCTTAATCTTCGTTCCTAGACAAGCGGCCAGAATAGTGTAAAACAATAATAACGTCTAGAGGACAAAAAACTCTTAGGATACACAGATTCCAATGAGTCCTGTATCTAGGATTTTAGTTTAGGAACCCAGACACACCTCTCATATTTCATCCGGAGGGGAGAGATAATCTACTTGGATAATGTGACCTAACGAACAGGTTACTTAAAGTAATTTTGTATGGATGACAGTCATCTCAGACAATACATCCGAATCAAGTTTTAATGTAATGAAAATTAAAGTTAACACACCATGTAGGAATATTAACCACGCATGCAAAGCAAGATTAGGATTGATATAAGCTTTTGTATTTTCACAAATTTATATATTAGTCTTACACATTTTTGTAAATAATTATCTGAATTTTAACAGAATATTGGAACGCATGAATTAAAATCGCGACTACTCAGATCAATCTTCGAAGGTCCACGATTCGACTCGCTGAATTCATCTGGGTTTCGTTCGATCTTAATGTTCGATGGAAGTCAGTGAAAAATTTAAATTTATCAATTGTAATTCTATATTGATTTTAAAGTTAAAGCTCATCAGGTATGAGATTTTGCTATATTGCTTTGTCAATCAGTGGTATGGGAGAGCCTCCTGAACATTCTGGCTTCAACTGAAGTTTGTAACTCCCACACATTCGGGTCAGTAAAAAGCATAACCTACAGAAACTAGCAAAAAGAAGTCAAGGGCGCGCAAACACGTGAAAGACCGCTGCCACAAAGCTGAGTTTATGTCACCGACAACGCGATCATTGTAAGCGGGAAACCTTAAAAAAGCGTTGTCGCTGACCTCGCTTGTGTACTTACCAAGAAGCCTACAACAACAGCGCTATTATTGTACCATAATAACCGACTGGCTTCTCGCAGACAGTGCTATTTCCTTGAGCTTTACAATGATATTCTTGAATCCTTATAATTGACACTATAAGAACCGCCCGTAGACCACCTTGATTTTATCTCCATACGAACTGTGACGTTAAACATCATACAATTTTTGGACCTTTATTTTTGGTCATAAAACCGTAAATTAAATATTTAAAGATTTGAATAATACTATTTTCCTTACAAGAAAAACTTCAAAACGTTTGGATTAGTATTAATTATATCTTTGATTGTGACATCTTCCATAATTGTATTCTAAGACCAAAAATAAGAACGCAAAATGATTTGATGTTATTATGGCATACATTTCGTGCAAGATGGACATTCTAGGGGCAACTTCGATAGAGTTAGAGGCATGTAGCACTAGCAGGCTAAAGTTGAACAGTGACGCGTACAAATATCGGTCTGTCTATAATCACTAGTGAGCGCGGAATGTTATCAATGGTAGGGCCTAATCTATGTTTACAGAAACGCACACAATTCTCCCCCGCACCACACTCACTACCAAGATCGCAGATACAAACAACTATATACACCTGATACTGTAGGTATCGATATATTGTGGCTGTCTAAGACAACTAGTGGCATCACATCGGCACGATATCAATGTTGGATGTTATGATCGACCGTCAATTGTTAAAAGTGTTAAAGGAGTCAAATAAAAACCATACATGCTGCGTGGTTAGTTACCTGCAGCTGAACTACGAAAGTGCAATACACATGTAATACAATTTTATATGGAGAAATGGAAACACTACATTACAATATTAAGGCACTTTATACTTAGCATTAACTGTATAATAAATACATTACCATTTCGTACCTTCAATTTCTTCATTACGATAAAAGACATAACGCCAATTTCAATTACGTACTTGGCGCATATTTGAAATATTTGTACAACATTCCTCTAATCAGTATGAAATACGATTACATCAACACATTAACATAATAATCTTAGACATTCCTTTGTACATAACCTCAGTCCTTATCTATATAAAATTGAAAGATATATCTATTTTAGTTCTACAAAAGTTTCGTGGCTCTTTTGGATACGATACTATGTTTGCCGCCCAGTGCGTCTTTGTAAGCTGTATGCTACCGAAGGTAACGAAGTGCATGACTAAATTGTCATGCTAGGAAAGATGAAGATACTGGTATACACCGGCTCTCAGAATGCGCCATGATCTTAGCTCAGCTGGCCATCACTTCATTAGTAGCCTATCACAGCTGAGTGCAAAAATTCGAGGATGAATGTCTCATGACATTTAAAATTATTGGCTGAGCTTTGGCGAAATTATTGGCCTTATTACTCATGAGACTGGAAAGAATATCATTCTGTCTTTCTATCTGCACCATAACTCAAAAACGTACATATCTATAGACTTGAAATATTCTTCATTTATATATGAGAAACACTGAGTTTGATGATGGTGGATGTCACTCCATGGGTTTTAGCTAAGCATTAGCGAATATTTCTATAGAGGTCTTATGGGTAACCATGATGGCAACGAAACAATAGTAGAATAAATAAATGTGTAAAGAAAGTCAATACACCCATGTGAGAGATAAAAACATGTGACATATAACACAAGTAGCCTAACTATTCGGAGACACACAATTTTTTAGCAGTGTGGTGTGTCGACTTTTATTATTTAGACACCTATATGAAAACCAATTCAATAAACAAAAATATAAATGTATCATGTAGCAAGATATGTTGATTTTATATGTAGGCTTTAAATTTTGGATGAAACTTCATTTCTACAAGAATGAGTTCTATGATGCGTCGTTTTTGTGTCTAATTCTTCAATGTATATTATACGTCTGTCTATCTGATCGCAGACATCTTGAGAATGATCGAGATTTGAAATTTTACACCTCAGCGAAGGCTGTTACGACACGTGGTGCGGTGTACTCTTAACTTGTAACATGAATATTAAACAGAGTGTTCCAAAATAATTTGTGTACAAACTTCGGGGTAACGTTTCTTGGTTAAAAAGAACACAGAATCGACCCTGAATTTATTTTGTTTCACTATGTATGCATGTTGTGTTTTCTACTTATAGATATATGTCATCGTTAACTCCATTAATTGATAACTCTTTACTTGTTATCAATTTGTAATGTTGCAAGCTTGTCTGTCTTACGAGGACTCAATTTTAAAATTCGAATAAAATAACTTTTTTTCTTGTTTCAAAATTGCGGCAAATTTAAAATCTTCACGTAGAGTTGTACGAGAACTAAAACAAATATACGAGTATGTTCTTAGATTAACGCGGCCGTTGTCATTCTACTAAGTTTTCCATTTTACACCCTGCCAAAAAATTGCTAACACATAATCTAGAAATATTTCGGTTTCGCTATTGAGACCCATCCTTAGAAAAAATATGTTAAAATTATGATTTTGGTTCTCCACAAAAGGGCCGAAATAACTAAGTTTTAAATTTGTGCTAGCAATGTATTGTCGGCGGTGTGAATTGAAGCACATAAAATGTAATCATAATGTAAATACATCTAGAGATACAAAAAATATCGAAAAGGTAAAATGTTAGTAACTTATTTGCAGGACTGGTTGAAAATGAATTATACAATTAAGTTTTACTCAGCATGTCCCATCTCAACTAGCTAAGTTTGCATAGTTGCCTTAATAAAGTAAAACGAAACATTTATAGACGGACTCACAGATAACGAAATTATATGGACTTCTGGTTGTATGTCTTCTGTTTATCTGGAGAACAATGCTCCATTATAACAATACACAGCTATCGTCGTCTCTACTGGTCCCTACACCTAAGGAATTTCTCTAGACCTAATTGGCACGACTACCCCTATTACCCTACCCCTGCGACCAAGGATAATTGCAACATTTAACCCTCATTGGCTCCCTACAGTAAAACAACTCTCAATCTTGTAATTTCGTACACATAATTCAGTTCGAATTTCGATCTGTGTTTATCATAATTTTTTGTCGAGAAGACTTCATGAATAGGTTATTATCACATTTTTCAGTTCAAAGGCAGGAAGAACTCCCTAACCTCACTGGAAACCCGCATTCTAATAAAATGTAACTATATAGCATCACCAACCTGATCACATAATCACAAAGCAACTCAATAAATCATGGCTCAAGATAAAAATTAAGTAGTGGTGATGTAAAGATACCGCTTTTCAACTACTTTGATTGATATTCGTTTGGATCATAGACTACTGCAATGTTACCCACTTTTCTGTTTTCTGGCTACTTTAGAACTTGTATTTAGAATTGTTAATAACATTTTGACATTCTCAAATTCCCAACTAAGCCGCGTCAACGCTATCGAACATTTCTAACTTGGATTGCCGACGATGGTTACCGATAGAAGTTTGCTATATTTAGGTTTGCAACGTAGTTCATTGTTCGCTTTATTCTTTTCCTCTTGCGTGATTTAAACAGAGATGATACAGACCCTTTAGCGGGAGAAATGAGTTGCAATGGTTGTACAAAAACGTTTTCTGAATGTCTAATAACGATTTTAAAATGTTAAAGGTTTGCATTGAAGGAGTGACGCGAACACGAAGAGCGGGCGGGCAGCGGAGTTAGTGGCGGACTCACCGCGCTGCAACACGTAACTATCGAAGTTGGCAAATCGCCTTCGATACTTACCGACCTCCATCAGAAACCTAATTCTTAGAACAAGACCAAGATGTTGCAGTGGTTTTGAAGCGTTCTATTAAGAATTGCCGATTTATGTCGGCAATTAGGGCAATACCATAATAACCGAAAAAGTCGATTCTGCCTGGCTGAATTTGACGTGACTATACAAGCAAACAAGGCGGTGACAAGTATTATCAGCGAAAATTTCTGCGTGTCAAACTATACGAACGTCTTTTAGAAAGAAACGGACCGATCAACCATTTTGTTTTTAATCAATATCAAAATGGACGAAAAACAAATTGTTTGTGTCAGTGCTGAGTTGTCGGCATGATGTGGTGAAATTTTATCTGCATAACTTCAGCCCAACAAATTACCTTTTATTTGTATTACAATGTTCGTTGCATCTAAGCATCGTACATAGATGAACGTTGTTTCACTTCCACTATAATCTTCTCTCTATGGAACATAATAATATGTTATAGATAAACTACAACAGATCCCGACAACAATAACCATTGTCCTGTTATGTTGCGTTATAATATTGCGCGCAGTAAGATAACGATGTTCTCATAGCGAAGCTTTTCTAGTCATGTAAACAATTTTCAATTTCTTTACTTAACTGTATTTAAAACAAACATATAAGTTTTAACTTGCAAGAACTTATTTGTAATCAACTTACTTTATACACAGCACAAAAAAGATGTGATAAATATTTTTGTCTATAATATTTATTACTTTATTTCTTTATAATTTTATAAGTATCCACGTTAGCAATCACATTACCAAAGAAAATAGTTTAGGAACTGATAAAGCTGTCAAAATTTGTGGGAGCTAATAATGCCTCCACTCACCATGTTATATTTTCATGAAAACATTAAAATATCTCGAGATTTTAACTTAAATAATTAAGACTGTTATTAAATGTATCAATCATTAACAAATTTTATCTTTAATGCAAAAACATTGTTAACAACAAATTACAAACATCAATGTTAATTACATTTTTAGGAGTGAAAGATTTTTTTAGGAAAAGATAATAAAGAAGAACAAGCCGCAGCAAGTTACTTACTTATTTAAGGTTATATAAAAGTAAAATTGAGCTAAAAATAAGAACAGGACACTATTTAATTTTCAAATTAATAAAATGAATATCAGTTAAAGTATGATCCATAAAGAATCCGCTATATGACAGAATGAAATGCATTGAAAAAAGCTTGGAACCAAATACTTAAATATAATTTTTATTCTTAATTTTAACTTGGGGCTGAATAATTTAATGATAATCTTGACATTGAATTCCAGGAAAAGAAGAGGTTACATCTTGAGTTAAAGTTATGCCACTATTTCCTCTCACTAAATTGAGGGCTGTTCCTCGAAATTGTAAGTGCTACAGTCCACATCTTCTTATTCAACTATGGAATTAATGATTGTTAACATTATTAGAGTAAGTGTTTACACCCAAACAACATGACTCTTGACAATTTGAGCGCAATATAGAACAATGTGTTACAACCAGACATAACTGCTAGCACATTAGCACATGCTTTACAACCTGTCAAGCATTAGTTATGGCACAGAGAGCCAGGGAGGGACATCCTGCACAGCAGTATTGAAAGAGTTCATATACACAATATTCAGCATTCGCAGCCATCTTTGGACCCAAGTGCATGACTTAAATTTTCTCAACTTAAATCACCAAACAAATACAATTGTCATTTAAAACAGCAGAAGAAGATTAATATTTATAAAGCTTTCAAAAGAGCTGGTGTCATTCAACAAGACAGAAGTACTTACTCAAATTAACAGTTTAGAAGTTCAATCTACAATGGATTACAGGTGTTCCTACAGTGACCATACTCAAAATCTGACTTCTGTGAAGATTGCATTTTAACTTAGTGAAAATAAAATATAAAAGCCATAGAATTGATCTTTCTTAGAATTGCCTTTTTCTGAAATTTTATATTTCATCCCATGTCTTAAAACCAATTTATAAAATTTAACAAAATTACAAAGAATTTACTTGCTTTATTTCACCCATACTCCATCAAATAATTCTATGACCACTTCAAAAATTGTGAAACCACTCCAAAAATTTGCCTGTGACTATGTTTAGATCTGATACCTTGCAGTTTGGAAGGTTAATTGTACAATACGTAGTTGGGCTTATATCAGGGTACTGTCATCAGAAGAAGCACCAAAACAAGAAAACAACTAACTCTTTTAGAGAATCTTATAGGTTTTGTGGATTGTACGATCAGGCTACCGAACATATTCTGTATGACTATATCAGGTTGGAATGGTAGAAGAAAATAAATATCCACAAGCATTTTGGTTTGTACAAATTGTCACCTGCAGGATGAGCTTGTGCATGTTAGAGCACTTCATAACACTCACTATTTTGAACGCAATCTTCAAGTTGGGAAATATGTTGTGCAAGTCCTTGACGTAGATCAATTGGAGAAGAGGCTCTAAAATATGGATGTTTCTTTTTGATCTCATTATCATCTTCTCTTTGTCTCTCTGAATGTTCATTCTTCAAATAATACTTGAATTACACACACTCATCTGAGAAGCATTCTTCCAAGTCATCTTTATACAGTTCAACAAGCTCTTTACGTTTTGATTTGACGGCTTTACCTTGTAGTACTCTTAAGTTCCAACAAAAATACAAACTGGTGCTAAACACCTGTATAAGTGTTTGCCCTTTCATCGATCTCTGTGGATATTCTTTCTATAATTAATAAAAAGACATTTATTCTAAACATTTCTTCAGGATCAAGCTCATTAATTTCATTGTTGCAAGGTATTAAAAAAATTTCTGTTTCATCACTCTCCTGTCTCCCCAATCATCTGCTTTGGTCAAACATTTTGCTATTTATTGATACATACTCGTTGAAATTGTTTCTTAGTTCTTGCACATAAGACATAAGTGAGTCGAATATAGCTCCAACGGTTCCAAGGTTAATAAAATCACTTTGCAGAGTACATTTACTTTCCAGAGTAAATTTACTTTCCATTATATTTCCAAAAGATGAGTAAGAAGGCATTTTCACGTTTCATAATTTTCTTTAACAGTCCTTTGGCCTTTTGCTAAGTTGTGGGCTTTTCATTTTTATCACTTATAATGTTTTCTAATGCTCTTTTTATATCTGGAAATGACTTATAAATTGCTTTGAGAACATCGGCTTGAGCTTATCACCTGGTAATCAAAAGTGATGTCATAACTGGGAACTGTGAATCTATCTTTAAAGACACTTTTAGAACCTCTCAGCAATGTGTTCATGCAAAAAAAGACATTGTATAAACCTTGCACGAGGTCGAAACATACTACAGCTTTTTTCGATGTCTCTGCAGAACTCCAACTAAGTTCAACGAGTGTGAGGAGCATGGAATATACTCTGTTAATGGACATTCTTCCATTATTTAAGCTTGAAAACCAGAGTACACTCCTGCCACATTGGAAGCATTGTCGAAGCTCTGGCCATGACAATCTTTTATATAAATTCCATGACATTTAAGTTTTTCAATAAAGCCGTAGCTAACTCTTCCGATTTGTGTCCAGTGTTTGGGAGAAACTCTAAAACCTCTCTACTGGCGTAGCGTTCCTATCACTGGGTATCCATATCACACAACTAGTGTAGCTTGATCTACATGGGCAATATCTGCAGTGGAATCCACAACTAAGGAGTATTATTTTGCTTATAATTCATTCATTGTGATTGGCCCAGGACTGATTATAATGACTAAAATAATAGGTTTTATATCCTACTGTCAATTTAATCCAATTGCATGTCTATCACCCAACATGAAATTGGATTGTATTGGCGGTAAGATATAAAACCTATTATTTTAGTTATTATTTTGCTTTCTTTAAATCTTGTATAACTCTTTTGAGAACAGTGTTCCTCTTTATTAAAATTATTTAATTTCAAGTGAAATGTGCAAGGTAAGATGTAGTTACCTTGGCCTCTGTTAGAATGTTTAGATATACTGTATATTGGGAGAGAAATATATTTAATTGTGCCAATAGTTCAAGTACACCTATATATATATATATAGAATATATACAATATACACCATTTCTGCTTAAATCGAACCAATAGTTTGATCCTCTGAAGGTATAACCTCTAGTAGCAAGGTATTTAATGGTTGCAATAACGCGGTTTAAAACTTCAAGCCAATACTTTATATCATGTTCACAAAGTTCGACAAGAATTTTGTCAATGCCGTTTTCTAATTTTGCCTTACTAACATATGACATAAGCGACCTTTAGTGGGTGGGAGAGTTTTCATGCGACTGTAATACGACTAAAGCATTTTTCCAATCACCTTGTAAAAAGAGGATGCAGGTGCAGCATTATTTACAAAAAGTCTGCAGTAAGTGCAAAAAAACTGATGCCTTTTAAAATATCACACGTTATAACACATTCTTATGGTGTTTTTCGAAATAGTCCTTAGTACACTACCTTTTTTTACTCCGTATATCTGTTTGGAAGCAGAAAAATCAACGTCATCCCACTTCAAGCCACTATCAATAACTGACTATTAATAATATAATATTCTATAACAATAATATACAATACACTTTCAATAACTGATCACTACATTGAGTAAGAAAAATTAAGGACCTGCTTGTAGTTAACAGCTTTGATTCACAACACTAACAAACAAAGTCACGTGCGGTCAATGGGCAATGGGTGACAATAACAGGTACAAGCTACTGCCTCGTGGAGTGGAGCAACCTGCTGGAAGAATTAATTTATTTGCCAAAAGGGAAGTATGTTGCACATATGTCTCCTAACCACAGCACCAACGCAGAAAGGTCTGCAAGAATATTACGGTGCGTCACCATATTTCGCAGGCGTTGACATCCAAACTCAAATAATTTACGCTTACAAATAAGATAAATGCTTCTGGCAAATTCAAATATTTGCAACTAATTCTCTATTGTTATAAAGTGCATTTTCGCTTTTCCATTCCTTAAAATTTTTGCCCAGCCTAGGCCTGGGCCGAGTGGGAAATGAGATACTTTTAAAAAATGGTATAAATCTGTTTCAGACAGTGTTAGAGAAGTTTAATGCAGTCAATGTTTTAAGCTAAACACTCTGTCAACACTGTTCCTAACACCCACCAATTAGCAGTGAAGATTACTCTGTGATTTGGCAAGTCTGGTTCACAATGAGCCAAGAAAATAGAAACTGCTCCAAAGCTTAATCTCAATAACATTTTGAGAATCACATGCATATTTGAAATGGTTGTTAAGGGCAATAATGAGGGACAGTGTAATGCAATATTCATATAACTCTCAGTTAGTATTAAACCTTTGTGTAAACCCTGTATTTAATCACTTTATGGTGATCATTAGACAAACTAAATGTTTAGTTGGGAGATTGATATACTGAATAAATACAGAGATTGCATAATATCTGTCAATCAGAAGTAGAATGAAATCAGTTGCTTTATGTTGACCAAATACAGACTGGTCATACTAATTTATACTATATAGACAAATAGTTGTGATCTAACAAAAAATTAATTTATATTTTAAAATTTTATTCTGTGATATCATTAATTTTACTCTTGATATTCTCTGATCCTGCCTAAACAATGTAACTAATCTGAAATCTCTTACTCTCTCAAACTAAAAGGTGTATCACTATTAACAATACTGAATGAGATAAATTAATAGTACAATTTATGAATACATACATAGAAATATGTACAATATGTTATCCAACAATCTGATCTAAACAAAGTTGGCTTCTATGAAACTATCTACTGTACAGTAAACTAAAGCCTAATGAGAATAGGACATACTTTGTGGATACAGGAAAAGCCTTCACAAGGTGTTTCAACTAGCTGCTTCCTGTAACAAAGGAATTTGGGGAGAAAGGTTCTTTCTAAAGGGAACACACTCTACGAATATACGATACTGCCTACTAGCAGACCTGCCATAACTCCAAATTTCCATAACCAATGACCACTAAAAATCTTCATTTATCTATCTAGAATGTTTCTAACTAAAACATGCAACTTGCTTAATTAAGTTCAGATATTATGTATATAATATTACGGTAAGATTCTCAAACAATTAAAAAATAAATATTGATTTATTTAGAACTATACATTAACAAGTATTTTTGAATTCATATTTTTTATCAAATATATAGGAAAAACTTTCACACAAATTTTATTTTTGTACAGAAACAAACTCAAAAAAATCAACACTAGGAATTTCTACTCACAAGATAATTTTTAATGGAAAAGACATTTTTCATACTTCCACATTAAATTTATTTAAAAAGCGCTTTTGCCAGTTAAGGCATCATCAGTTTGATATTGTTTACAGAAAAAACAATATCAATGTTTTATCTGTAAACAATATAAAAACTGATGATGCCTTAACCGGCGAAAGTGCTTTTTAAATAAATTTAATGTGGAAGTATGAAAAATGTCTTTTCTAATAAAACCTACTCACTTCCACCCAGAATACAAAGCAGAAAATGAAAAACTCACAATATAAACTGATGAGTCCTAACCGATGGCTACATCCCACAATATAGGTTGTACCAGACAACCTCGTGCCTCTGTTTAAAGTCTTTTGTTTTTATTAACTTTTTTGTTTTATAGTGAATTAACTTATTATACGATATTAAATATTTTACCTAATTTTAACTTTATGCCCAAATAATTTATGCCAACAAATTAATTTATTAAGGGGCATCGAAAGATAGTGCTTCAGGATCAAACACTTTATTCTGAAGTTAGTTTATTTACATTTATTAAAAAAACATATTTCAAACAAAACCTATATGAAAAATGTATTGTGTGTAGTTTATTAATGATTTTCTCTTGACAATTCGTCATTGTTATATTGAGTGTATAACTATGTTATATCAAAACTGCTCTTTTTGAACCACCCAGATATAACTATTTATGGAAAATCAAACATTATATACCTCAATTTGTATTCCAGCACACAAGTAATAATACTCATGGGATTTTGGATTCATAAGTAGACTTTGTATTTCAGCACACAAGTAATAATACTCATGGGATTTTGGATTCATAAGTAGACTTTGTATTCCAGCACACAAGTAATAATACTCATGGGATTTTGGATTCATAAGTAGACTTTGTATTCCAGCACACAAGTAATAATACTCATGGGATTTTGGATTCATAAGTAGACTTTGTATTCCAGCACCCAAGTAATAATACTCATGGGATTTTGGATTCATAAGTAGACTTTGTATTCCAGCACACAAGTAATAATACTCATGGGATTTTGGATTCATAAGTAGACTCATATCTTTGTAAACAACTGAACTTTTTCTCTTAATTTAATGATTCTTTCAATTTTTTTGAACTAAACAAGTATTGAAATTTATTATGGCAACCCTTTAAAAGAGTGAACAATCAAAATATTTCAAAAATTCTTTGAATGTTTATTTTTCTAATCTGTTTTCACCAACTTATAGCATCTTCCAAAGTGCTCACTGATCTCCCATGACCTTTTTACAAATTTACTGTTTCCCTGCCTTTCCAGGTCTCTATGTACCCTTAACGAGCTAAGCCTTGACAACATACATTTGTCAATGTCCATTAATCATCTCTTGTAAATCACATAGTCTTTGAAGCAGAAATTGTCATATGAGACTTTTAACATACAACAAATGCACAATTATTCTCATATTCCTATATTTTTACCATAGCATACTCCTATATTAAACTGTAAGAGTCAATTATCAAGTTGACTCTATAAACAAATTTATATTGGTTACCAATATAAATTTGTTGGTTTTAACAACCCGAGTCTGTTTTTAACTGAGCCACCAAATCTCAAATTGAAACCAAGCCCACAAATTTCAGAGTCAAGGTTTTAGTTGATTTTAATCAATACACATTGTAAACCCTATTACATTTTATATATTATGTATTATATAATATATATAATAATAAATTACAAATTATATATTAATGTAATTAAAATACATATTTTAATTACATTAATATATATAGATAACCCTATAAGTGGAGTTAATAACATAATATATATATATATATATATATATATATATAAAACATTTTGAGGACCATCTCTGCCCTCTTCTTCAATCGTCAAATCCTGAAACATAAGGTTTAAGCGAAGCAAGAAAGTAAAAAAAAAATAAAAGAATAGTAATTTATATCATTAAGTTATATAACAAATCAGACAAAACCATAAAAGGACAAAATGTACTGTGCAACGTGATGCATGATACAACACGTATGTGAACTTAGAGTTTAGTTCCAGTTCACCTTCCTCTTAGTGCAACATCTAGAATCTGACACTGGCACAGACTTGACTCGTGAATCTGGAGTCATGTTCTTCTGAAGAGATCCAAAAAAATCGGATACAAAAAAGCTCAAAACTGAGTCTTTACACCATTTCAACATCAGTGAAAACTAGACCACAAAAAGGTCTACAATATACTCTTATGTATATTATTCATATGAATAAATATTTGTCTTATTATTCATAAAAATAATATTCTGTTATTACATCATAATTACAGAATTATATTGTATAAAAAGATGGGATTAACAAAGTTTCAAGAGAATATTTAGTTCAATAAAATATGTATTACACATTACGTTTCTTAGTTTGTCTCACCGATTTAGTTTTTCAGCTTTGCCTATAGGACTGTTAAAGTCATTGTAACTTTTTAAGTGCCGAGTTTTCAAGGCTGCTGTTACAGGCTACTGCCGAGTTTATTTGCCAAATGCTTATTTGCTTTGAAAATAAAAACGTTCTGTTTCTAACGTTCAGGTAAAACGTCACCATGTGCTTTTGTGATGGTTCCTTATTTGACCGTCAGGAGTATAGTAGCAATTAAACAACACTACTGTGGATTTGCTGCAGTTCAAATATGTACAACTAAAGGCCAGTGTGTATCATCTTACAGGTGTCAGGCCCTGTGTAGAGAATCAGCTGTTTGTAACATGATAACATGGGCGTGGCAGTTGAACGTAAAGTGGAATTGTCCATGTTAACATGGGCGTGGCTGTCTAGAGGTTAAAGTTATTCTAAGTTATTGAACGATATCTTGTGCCAACTCACACACAAAATTAACAATGGTAATTAATTAAAATAGTAGGATAGTAGGAGACTTGTGAAAGAACTTAGGGTTCTTGGGTACAATGTTGTATCTCAGATCTGTGTTTCTGCTGTAGACTGTGTTTTTGTTTTCAACTATGATTTCAGTGTTTCCATCACTATTTTCATATAATTATTTACTTTCTTGCATGCTTTACCTTACATTTTAGGATTTCATATTTTAAGAGAACAGAAAATAACAACCCCCCATGCCAGTCCTGTTATATTCTCAAATCATCTATCATCAATAAAGAACTTTTTCAAACAAAGAGAGCATAACATAAAAGTTCTAGTCTATGAGTGTCTTGACAATATGTACAACTATATTAATTTATTTAAAGCCTTAGATCATATTAATTTATATTAAATGTTTTATTTACATTACAAATAGTGCTCCAATCATTTTTCAAATGACAATATATGGAATGTTTAGGGAGCAGAGATAATACCAGTTCATCACAACAGTTGTTGATCCCAGTGATAAGTACATAATCCTTGAAGTACAGTGATTAAATAAGTCCTGGTAAGTCTTAATAAGAATAAGAAAATATATTTAAAATAGTTTAGATACAGCTTCCACACATACATCTTTTTAGGTTTGTTCTCATATGCTATGAAAGATAAGAAAATAGTCTAAGTGTAAAGTTGAATAGCATTAATAAATTTTTACCACATTTTAAATAAATACAAAACAAAATGAGTAAATCAAAAAGCAAGTACAATTTAGAAAAAATATTTTTTTTAATAATTCTTTGGCCAATTTTTTTTAAAGGATACATTTTGAAGGATTTTTAGCACAAGTATCAGCAATGTTCAGTAGGTGACCAACTTATACAAGTTCATTTCTGAAGGAGAGTACTCACCAGTGATTTCATTCAACATTCTCAATCGTAACTCATAGTTTTAATGTCATCGTCATTTTCTGAGTTTGAAAATCACTTCTTTCAAACATTCCTTTTACCTCATCCAACACATTAAATTAAGACCTGACACATATTTTGTGGAGATTTCTATTAGCTATTGGTTTGATACCAACTGTCAAGTAAAAATATCATCCAAACAAACGGAAAAAAAATATTTACTAATTTAATCTATAAAGAAAAACAAGTAACAGGAATGATAAAAAAAAAACAAGATATGCCACATTCAGAGCAGCTCAGAGATAGTTTCTAGAATCTTGGATTTCACATTATTATTAAGGGCAATGATGCCAACCAAGACAAATTTCAATCTTTAAGAAAATGCCATACTTGCTACATACAATGTCTAGATAAAACCGAGTTTAAAATGTTCAAAGTTCGAGTCAACAAGAAAATAGGGGATGAAAGTTATGTCTCCTATTCCTATGAAGACAATGAGATCATTGTCAATCTTGACAAAGCAATATTAGCAGCATATGAAACAAACTCGGGATAGTAGATATTACAGTGGGAAGTTTGGCACATAGTTACAGGTCTCACAACATTGCAGATTCTAAGTTATGGTACTCATGGACATTTGAAAACCATGAGAATACTTTATAAAAACAACTAGAAAAAAGAAGGAATTAATCTTAAGTTCATTTCCATATATTCTTATAATTAAGTAATAGATATTTGCATAATTCAGGTATGTATATTTCTTTTTTATTCTCAAATTGCTTATTAATTGGACCCACTCTATGATAGGGTACAGCCAAAAAAATAAGAATGCTTTTACTTTATAAATTGTGTAAAATGTATTTTGAGATTACAAAGAAATAAATATCTTTGGTTTTGTCATCCCAATACAAGTGTTGTATCATTTTTCTTGTTAATAGTCTGAGAATTTAAATAACTACATTAGTATGAAGTAAACAAATATTTTTTACAGCATGTATTGAATCTATTATTTGAGATGTGAAAAAACACATTACATAACAGTATCCACATCATAATAAAATATAAGATGTTTAAAAAAATCCATAACAGCAAGATTTGTAGGAAATTTAGTTGTGAACACACAAAAGAAAGTATTGGATTTCAGAAAGAAAAGTGGTAATTATTTTTTGTTTACAGAGAAAAGCGCAAAGTGACAAAATTTTACCCGTTTTCAAAATTACTTATTTACAAACAAAAATCTCTACAGAAGTTACAAAAAATCACATTTGGAAAAACTATATTGGCAAGTAGGAACATGAGTTTAAGAAAGTTAAAGACCACTAAACAATAAAAACAAATTATACTTTCGACTGATGTATAATTTAAAGTCTATGACTGGTAATAATCCTTTTATTGGTAAAATAAGAATCAACATTTTCCTAAAAACATAGTATCCATCACTGTATCCGATCTGTTGGTGTCGATCAGATAACTGCCAAAATGCGAACGATACCAACAGATCAGATACAATGATGAATACTACGTTTTTAGGATTAAGAACTAATCTTTAACAGTATAATTTTTACTGTGAATACAATAATCAAGATACGTGATTTCTATCATTCTTTTTTTTTTCAGCATTTAGTTTGGTTATGTTCCGTGTGTTTTTGATATGATAATCCTCGTAACATTTTACTATCAACTTAAAAAACTGTCTTTTTAATTCCTATTCTATTTCTTAATTGTTATAAAAATTACACTTGACTTAGAAATTTGTTAACTAATTTATTGACAAAAAATAAACATAACATACAGTACAATATGTATGTTGAAAGTTATTGTATTTAATAAAGAGTGTTCATTATTGAGTTCATATTCAAGTCTAGTGCAGTTAGTGACATTTCATTTAATACAAACTACACATTATTTTATTTACACAAGAATAACACATTTATTCAGTGAGCTCTTAAAAAGAAACTATTATATATAACATTGAAAACTCAAAGTTATTCAATGCATAAAAAATTTTCTGCACTTAAACACTGACAGAAATGTTTGTACAAGTAGAGGATAATTCCTGGAAGCAGACAAGGGTGAAATCCTCCAGATACGCACAGAGGAAGAAATCTACTTTGAAAAGAAATTAGTACGTCAATATTGAAATTCACCACTGTTACTTGTCTGTTGTGTGAACTTGCTGATTGAAGATGTATTAATCTATGCCCAATGCACTCATTCATCTCTGACAGTTCCTACTTCAGTGCTCTAAGTACCATTGTAAGATAATAACATAAAACGATCACAGAAAAGTGTACGGTTTTCGAACACGTTTTGTAAAATAAATAACTTATGATTTTATAGCAATATGTATTTATAATTCTCCTTCTTTCTCCATAAGAGCTAGTCTTTTAACAACCCTCAGAGGTTCAACTCATTTATATTTTCCTTTCTTCTCAGTTTCCGTTCCATCCCCAGTGATATCATAAATATTGGTATGTTCCTCCTCCTACCAGTCATAATGGCAGAGGAGCCTCCCTCAGATCTAGGCCTGCTGGGATGTCTGGGATTCATGGGGTCTATTTATTGTAATTAATAGTATCTTGAAAATCAACGAATTATCAACAGCCACTATTTTATAGTGACGTGCATAAAAATAAGGCCTGCCATTCGAATGAAATGACATCAACTGTAAACAAAGTGTGATTTCTCGCCATGACAACATACACATACACAAGGCATGGTTAGTTAACTCAAGAAACTCTTCAAAACCTGGGGATCCTTTACATCCCTCTATAGATCTGATCTTACCCCTTAAAGACTTTTTATTTGTTTGGACCTATTAAACAGATTCTACAAGGGACAAAATGGTTATTCAATGAATAAGTTACAAAATTAAGAAGCAAAAGTAGCTTTGAAATCAAATCAAACAAATGTTATACAAAAAGTATACACAAATTAGAAAAACGCCAGAAAAATGGTAAAAGAAAACTCTTTTAAACTGTTTTTTAATAGCAACAGTTTTTCTTATTATTTATTAGATGATCCTCAATAAATCTATACTAACAATACATACAAGATTAATTAAGTTGAGAGAACTTACTGTGGAATGCCTCCAATAGATGATGAGTTCATGAATATCTGTAGAAGGTGCATACAGGAGAAAGTCCCTCCACTCGTTGAAGCTGATCTCCAGGCTGCCATCTTGATCCATTCTGGGCAGAAATAAAGATTAGAAGCTCATGGTCATATTGGCAGTAATTTACACTGCATTTTTTTGAATGAATTTATTCAGAACACTGTTAGTGTTCCTAGTTCACTAAAGAATGTATTGTATGGTTGCATGAGTAAATGAGAGTGTGGTGAACACATTTTAATATTACTATACAATTATTTACAACTGTTGGAGTGGGGTAAGAAAAAGGCAAGTTCGGAAAATATGTTAGACTCATCAGAGATAGATTCATCTGGCAATGCCCATCTTCAAAAAGGTTTTAAAATTGTGATTATCGTTAAAAATCCTCAAACACAAAACCTGTGCTTTAAATCACTGAAGGCAACAGAAAGGTTTAAATGGTGCAGACTTGCACCAGGAACTGTGTGTTGTATAAGAAGAGAAGATTTTTCATTGATAATGATGTAATAATTTTAAGAGGAGATAATTGGTAAGGGAAGGGATGAAATGATGAAAAATGATAACAGAGGAAGTACAAATCCACCAACTGTGAAAAGCAGTACTTCGTCCTGTTGTGGTTTTTTGCAACTCATTGCAAAAGTGAATGGCACAATCAGAGAAAATAAATAGTTCATGGATACAGTTAAGTCATATTCTCTCAGATACTATAGACATGTCTAAATGAAATAGTAAAAGAATTATATATTTCCAAGAGCACTGGAAGACTCAATCACTGATTAGGCAAGTAAATTGGATATATCTATACACTTATTGTAAGAAGAAAAATGGAGAAAAATAGCTGGAAGTTGTAGCTTTATATCAATACTACTCTAGCTAAAGTACACAATATTAACACTTTGACTAACTAGCGACTTAATCTTTAATAATATGAGTGTCATCGGACACCACACTTTGCCCCTTCGATAATGAACGTGTTGTACGAGGGGTGTTCAATAAAGACTGACAGTACTCTTTCAATACCTTTTATATAAAAGTTTAGACTTTAACACTTGTATCTCCCTCGAAGTAGTCGCCGTTTAAAGCCACACACTTGTTCCACCGCCTCTGCCACTCCTTGAAAACATGTTCAAAGCCCTCCTTAGACAGAACCTTCAAAATTGCCTCTAAAGTCTCAATAGCAGCAGTAGCAGTTAGAAAACGCCGGCCTTTGAGCTCCTTTTTGGCCTGAGGATACAGAAAAGTCATTTGGAGCCAAGTCAGAGCTGAAGAGTAGATGTGGCACAGTTTCGATTCCTTTTTTTGGCTAGAAACTGAAGCACAGTATTGGCAATATGGGAGCGAGCATTGTCGTGATGCAGTTTCCAGCGTACGACAAGGTCTAGCCACTTTTTTGGGATGTGATCTTTGATTAGTTACTTCAATACTAAAATGTAGTACTCTCCATTATTGTCTGACCCTATGGTACAGTATCGTTGTACACCATACCACGATAATCAAAGAACGTAATCACCATTGCCTTTGCAGCAGACCTTTGAGCACGATGTTTGTTTGGCGTCAGTCCACCTTTTTCCACCAACTCTGTTGTTTTGTTGCAGAATCATAACAGTAAATCCAACTTTCATCAGCAGTAATAATATTTTTCCACCATGCATAACACACTCTAACCAAAGTTGGCAAATTTCAATGTGATTTTCTTTCTGAACTGGTGTTAACAGGCAAGGTATCCAATAAGCACAGATACGTGACATATTCAAATGATCATGCATGAGTGTATGGACATTGGCAATTGATATATCGAGCATTATAGCAAGCTGTCTAATAGTCAAATGAGGGTCAGTGTGAATCATAACACCCCCAGTGTTGATTGTTTCTTCGGTAAGGGCAGAAACAAGGGCACCAGACCCAACTTCTAACTCACATGATTCCCGTCCATTTTTAAAGTCTTTATGCCCCCTAGAACAGGTTCTTTCACTCATTGCATCTGTAGCACTTTTCCCCAGTTTTTATCGCACACACAAAACTTTATTGCATATGTTTGCTTTGTTTGTTTACATGTACGCTACTGTCAGTCTTTATTGAACACCTCTTGTATACCAGTACAATTCTAGCTAAAGTATACATGTTAACACTGTGACTACCTAGCAACTCAATCTTTAATAGTATGAGTGTTATCGTACACCACTGCTTTGTCCCTTCAATAGCGAACATGTTGTATACCAGTGAATATTTTTATGGCAAAAAAATACAGTACAATTCTAGCTAAAGTATACAATGTTAACACTGTGACTACCTAGCAACTCAATCTTTAATAGTATGAGTGTTATCGTACACCACTACTTTGTCCCTTCAATAGCGAACATGTTGTATACCAGTGATATCATAAATATTGGTATGGCAAAAAAATAAAAAAACTATTTGTTTTTTTTTTTGTTCTAGCTAAAGTATACAATGTTAATTTATATATAATAAAAAGGTTTTAAATCTAATTAGTGTTTTTTCATAACGAAACAAAACTTACTTTCCAAACAACCTTTTTGTTAACTTGCTAGATATCTTACATTTTTATTAATGATTTACAAAGTAAGTTTAAGTGAAATTAAACCTCTAATGTGTATAAATCATAGAATTCAAGTAAAAATTATAATGAAAGAAGAGAATAGTTCTAAATAGGACACAAATTTAAAGTAAAGAAAGTTGGAAATGTTATCAAACCATAAAGATTGTGTTAAACTATGCACACACATGTTGTACCATAGGGAATATAAACACTTTTATAAGTGCAGTGAAAGGAAACCAGGACAGCAACTTCATGCAAAAAATTAATAATTCTTTGATGACTTGGAACACTATAACAATACTGGATTATGCGTGGTTTAGGATAGAAAATAAATATTCTGTGATATAAAACTATTACAGATTTTTTTTCATTTTTTGCACAGTTCAGAAATGGTCAACAATATTATTCTCTGTATTATAATTTAATTTAGTTAATTTGTTTCTATAACCTTAACTCATTGACAGCCAGCTTATAGAGGATATCACTACACAGTAGGTATTTTGTAAAATTTGTGACTGGATCCTTCACCATAACAGTGCACCTATTTCAATTCATCCTATTTTAGCAAACATTTTTTGTCAAAGATGACACAAATTAATTTCGTGAGCATTTCTACAATCCTAATAGTGATTTTTAAAATCTTAAATCTTAAATGTTTGACGTTTGAAATATTAATATGCCATCTTCATCAGTTCATATTCTTGTAGAGTCACAATTGATTAAAACATGAACAAACTGAAAATATGCCAACCAGAAATTTCAGAATCCGTTCAGGCAATTGATATCTGATGACTCCTTATTTCATTGTTCAAAACCATCAGTTGAACTGTTACCCTCTCCAGCCGAAAATTTCTCCCCCAGGTACTTCATCTTCCCAAATAAGGAAATTCTGAGCTTGAGGGTTACTGAACCTGTTCAGGACAGGAAATTGTGTTTTGAAGCATACCAAGTAGCATCAAACCAAGTTACGAGGTGGTATCAGAAAGTTCCCAAACTAGGTCTGCTAATTTTTTTTCTTACCTGGGCTATTATTGGCTGTTATATCTTTCGAAATAAACTCCATTTGAGCTGATACAACGAACCCAGCGTTTTTTACACGACTGGAAAGTGAATTCCGTAAGCTCTTGAGAATTTTTTGTGTTTTTTTTCGTACATCTTCAACACTATCAAAACGGGTGACCTTTCATATGCATTTTTATCTTTAGGAAGAGAGAAAAATTACAAGGGGCTAAATCTGGCCCATAGGCAGGATATGGAATGATAGCCATGTTGTTTTTGGCCAAAAATTGTGTTGTTTTCATGTCGTGGCTGTTGCACAGTTTATGTCTTTCAACAAATCAGGCCTTTTTCAATGCACATTTTCCCTCGAACGCCTCAAAACGTCACAATAAAAATCAGAATTTACTGTAACACCAGGTAATACGAAATCACAATGGACAATGCCTTTTATGTCAAAAAATACCACGAGCATTATTTTTGTTGCACTTCTCGCTCGTCTTGACTTTTTTTGGTCTTGGTCATTCCACACTGATGACTGGTGTTTTGTTTCTGGATCATAACCATAAAAGTAACTTTCATCATCAGTTATGGTCCTGGATATCAATGTGGGGTCACTTTCAGATGTCTTTTGACTTCAATGCACACATCAACAGTCAAAAGCTGAGGCAAAAATTTTGTGGCAACCCAATACATGTCTAGGTTTTTTAGTTAACATTTCTTGACAGCTTCTATATCTAATACAGACACTACTACATAAGTAATTTATTGTCTGACGATGGTGTACATGAATGAGATACCAAATGTTTTCAACAATTTCATCTGTTTTGCTCATGAAAAGCCATCCTGAATGATGATCACCTTCAATTGAAGTTCTGCCAGCCTTGAAATGAGTGTACCACTCAAAAACCTGTGTTCTTCTTGTGTTCAAAAAAGTTGCAAGCTTCTTGAAGCATTTCAAAAGTTTTTGTTGGTGATTTCCTAAGTTTAAAGCAAAACTTGATGCAAGCCCGTTACTCAAATTTATCAACCATCACAAAAATCACTATCTAATGATAACACACAACATCAAAGCAGAACTTGTAGACATCCTAACCACACAACAACGAAACTCAGCACAACGTCTTAACGACTATTGTGGCAACCGCTACCAGTGCGCTAGCTTGTACATTCGCATCCAAAAAAAAATGGTGAATCCGAGAACTTTCTGATACTACCTTGTATTGTGAAACTAGATATTGGTAGTTCACTGATGCCCTATGTAGAGTGGGAAAAGCAAGTAGGCACACCTTTCAGCCACTGCAATAATCGCCAAGGAAACAACAAAAATGATACAGTGACATCATCTTTCCTAAAATTACTTTGTCAAACAAACAACTATGATACAAACAAGGAATGAGAGAGGGGTGCTATTATTTTACTGAGGTTTTGAAGGTGTTTACTTCATCAAGATACAAGTGAATGGTCCCACCTCCCACTTTGGTTGTGACCCGATCTTGAACTTTATATTTAGGTAATGAATGACACATCCACAGACAAACATTTAGAAAATAAATGCACATTCTCTTAAGATGAACATTGGAACTGTACCTTGATCTTAATTACTTAACCAGCTGGGACAAGAGACGAATTATTGCACTTAGATAGATTAAAGGCCATCCTACATGATTCAGATTTGTCTGATGACACAATTACAAATCGTCAGCAAATGTCTAAGAATTGATGAGCTAGTACTCAATCTAAAACCACGAATCTTGGAGCACAGTCCCCACAGCACCCACTACAAGACAAAGGATAATTGATTACAAGAATCACCATGTATTACACTAGAACCCAAAAAATGAACCTGTGGTCTCCCAGCTGCCACTTGCAGATTATCAAACATTATTCAGGCTTGCCATGAAAAGATCTTTTGGAGATGCTTCATTACCATTTATAAACCTGATAGGTTGAAAGAACTAAACAGAATCAGAATAAAATAAAATAACCAAATTATTATTGGGAAAGCTATTAAAGCCATAAAGGATGTTTAATTAAAAGGGATGTTGCAGATGCTGACATTTTATTATACTGAACTCCAACAGCTGATAGCTCTTCTATAAAACTAGTTTGAACCCTTTCATGACTTACATTCAAACATGTGTTTAATATTACACTAAACAAGGTTCTTAAAAATTCACCTATAATTAATTATTAAAATATGAGGTTTTTATAAGATTGCTAATATCAGGAAACAAAGTTTTATGTTTTTGCATTTAGAATAATTAATTAGGTAATATGAGGACTATCCAGAAAGTAAATTAAGTTTTGCTCTGCAGCCGCTAGGGGCAAGATTATCATGGCCATTTTGATGTCTGAGTGTTTCTCCGTTGAGTGGCTATCCGTTGGGCTGTAGGGGTGACGGATGGCGGTGCTCGTGGCGTGCTTGTGGTTAGGCTGTGTGTTTGAGAGAATGAATGTAGCAATAACAAGAAATTATTTAAAAAGTAAATTGTTAATTTAAGTTTTAATTTATCTTTGTTTGAAAATTTTCTACATATTCAGCTGATAAATTTGATTTTTAATTATTATATAGTAGTATATATTTTGGTTAGATTTAAATTTAAAATGGAATTTGTTATAGTTTTAAGGTCATTAAATGTAAATATGTATATATATATATATCTGTATATTATGTGAGGTTGAGTGGTAGAGAGGGCTAAATAGCCCTAACTCCGCCTCTTGAATAAAGGCATATTTCATTTCATTTCATTTCTATCCAGCCATGCTAGTGAGAGGTTGCTGTTGCTCCTTGTTATTTTACAACAGCAGTTTCATATGTATGATGCAATTGAAAACCCCACGAGTTGTGAAGTGCGGTCGGTAATACGGTTACTGCTGGCTAAGCACAATAAACCAATTAAGATTTATCACCAACTCTGTGAAGTTCATGTGAACAATGTGATTACTGACGGTGGAGTGCGTCAGTGGTACATTAGGTTTAAAAATGGCCAAACTAATGTGCACGATGGTGAATGAAGTGGACGGCCAAGCATTGTGACAGATGAAATTGTCTCTGAAGTCGATGAAAAGATTAAAGAAGACTGTCCATTCACAATAACTGAACTCTCACTTAGTTTTTCTAAAATTTCAAGGAGTTTGTTACACGAGATTGTTACACAGAAGTTAGGTTTGACACAGCGCTTTTATAATGACATGGAACTGCGGGAGGGTGTGACTACCTGGTTGAAGCATCAGGCAGCAGAATATTAAAATACTGGAATTTCAAAACTAGTTAATCGCTATATATGCCTAATTTTGTATTATGACTATGTTGAAAATAGTATTTCAGTGTCACTTGTACTTTGTTTGTTTATATCAAAACTGAACCTCGTACAACAGAGGTCTGAAATAATTTGGAAGAGATTTGGTTTCCAGATCTAACTTAACTTTGTACTGTTTGGAAGAAACATAGACATAAAAACAGTTGATTGATTCTAACCTTCAATTACAGAGGAGCTTTTTACCTGCATGAACCATTACCCATTGAAACTGGATGAAAGTACACCCTGCATTTGTTTACAATGGTAAAAAAGTCACTTTGTCTAGATAAGAAAATTTAATTTTGTATTACATATATTACAATATAACAACACAAAATTTCTAATTATTTTTGTTTTTGATTAGGTTCTATTCCCTTACTCTTAAGAAACAATGATGTTGAAGAATGTCAGTACTCCTCAAAGGGTCAAAGAAGAAGGAGAACTGCTATGGCTTAATCCAATAGGTAGTAAATCGGAACCATTACAGTTTTGAAATAAGACTTCCTTTAGCAAATAATTCACACAACATAGTTAGTTCAGTTTATCTTGTAGGTTGCAGGAGACTTGCACATTTTATTGCGTATAAAATAGATTTACTTCATGTTTATAAAATTGAGAAAAATAATAAAATATTCAGCTACGCATTTTTGTAAATTTTTATGCAGTGTTGTGTATTGATTATATGAACTGTATTTATTATATAACAGTATTAAATAATTATAATTTAATTTTAAAATATCATTATATGCTTTACTATATATTTTTTTATGTTGTAAATAAAAGCTTTATATACAGTAAACAATTATTTTAATTGTTAATGCAAGTTCTTAGAAGGTTTCAAATATAAGCTAAGCCGATAGGTTAGGATAAAACAATGTTAATCACTGACCCTGGTGGAAAACATTGAAGTGAGGGTGATGTGTCAGGAAGCCCTGTGTAGTCAGTAATTGTAAAGCATGACACTGCAACTTGTACTGCACCAAGAAAACTGTGTCAAGTCCTTTTACATTTACCTAATATGCACTAAACACATTTAAATGGATAAAAACGAGTATTAAAATGTTTAGTCAATATAATTATGTGTTATAATGATGTGTGGTAACTTTGGAGTCACTTATGTGGAGGCTAACTGCTCTGTAGGGAGGCGTGACCTGGCCCGAGACGGACGAACCTCAATAGGAGAGGTATAACTCATCTAGCTACGCTTTTTGAGTCTGTTTTCATTGCGGCATTGCAGCAGTCTGAGGGTTTTGAAAAGGTGTTGACCCCTTGCACAGATTTTTTATGAGTGGTCCCCTCGGGGACTCTGCAGTGGCAGATCTTGGACACCTGGATAGCCCATCTGATACTGTAAAGATTCTTCATCAAAATGTTCAGGGTATAAATAACAAGATTGATAATTTTCAACTTTTTATTGACACCGAAAATTGTAGATATAATTTGTTTATCTGAACACCACCTGAGAGAGATTTTGAGTTTGAGGTTTTGTCACTGCATGGTTACACTGGTGTTACAGCTTTCTGTAGGAAAATTTATCAAAAGGGAGGTGTTTGCAATTTTTAGTAAGCCTTCAATAAAACACAATGTTTTAGATGTCTCCCGATTTTGTCAGGAGGGTAGGTGTGAGCTTACGGCAGCGATTTTTTCAGTTCAGACAGTTTCCTCTTCTTGTTGTTACCGCTTATAAGCCGAAACCTTTTTTCAGCGTCAGTGCAGAACATGAGATGTTTTATGAATGTTTATCCGATTGCCTCCAAAAAATTATAAATCCAGAAGTTAGAACTGTTGTTGTGGGTGATTTCAATGTTAATCTCTCTGTTGCTGACATGAAAAAGTAGATAGTCTTCTATCCATGATGGCATCTCACGATTTAAGCAATAATAAAGTAAATTCATTTACGAGGGAATTTAAAAACTCCCGGTCCCTAATTGATCACGTATATACTGATCTTTCTGAAGACATTTTCAGTTGCTCTGTCGTGATTAAATGCACTGTCCGATCACCATGCACAAATCTCACATGTCAGGTATTTATCTAGTCCTGATTGCCCTAAGTTTTATGCTTAAGCGATCATTTGTAGAAGATAATGTTCGTATTTTTAGACATCTTCTGGGTGGGGAAACATGGCATGATGTTTACGCAGCTAGAACAATGGATGATAAGATGAGCTTGTTTATGTCCTCTATAGAGTTTTATTTCATTCAGGCTTTTCCTGAGAAAAGGGTTCGGATTCGTGGGGCGTTCTCCCAAATGCCAAAGTGTCTTTAACCCAGGAGCAAAATTGAGCTACGTGATTTGGTTGCGCATTGGTATTATAAAACTAAAGACCTGAGTTCTTCTGATGAGAGAAGAAAACAATACCTTTCTTTGAAGAGGCAATATAGGGCTAGTGTGAGGGAAGCTAAGTCATCTAAAGTTAAACATTTACTGCAGACTTCCTCAAATAAAGTTAAGAACTGTGTGGGACATAGTGAACGAGCATAGAGGTAAGGCAAGAGTTTTGGCAGATATCCCTCGAACCATCAAGGATAGTAAAGGAGTCATTATTAGGGATCCGAAGGACGTTTCTAACTTGTTCAATGATTTCTTCATTAATGTGTCGAATGCAAGTTCATCTTCCATATCCGTGTCTCTTCTTCAACAACAATCATGTGCAGGGGTGTCTTCATTTTTTCTTTTTCACCTGTTTCTGAAGTGGAAGTATCTGACATCATCAGATCTATAAAAGCCAAAGGCTTCTTCTGGCTTCGACAATATATCATCGAAGCTTCTTAAATCATGTACGGAGTATTTTGTTAGGCCACTTGCTCATTTGATAAATTTTTCGTTTGAAAATGGCCTGTTTCCTGACATTTTAAAGTTGTCTATAGTGAAGCCGTTACATAAAAGGGGACTGGTTGAGGAACTTGATAATTTCAGGCCTATTTCGATTGGATCGACATTTTCTAAGGTGTTTGAGAAGGCAGTTTTGATAAGGTTAACGGCTTTCCTGGAGGAGTAATAAAGTTATGTTTGACAAACAGTTTGGCTTTGTCAAGGGGAGGCTCAACTGTGAAGGCAATGTTTGCTCTCTTGGATAAAGTTGTTAAAGCTCTTGATGAAGGACAGTTTTCTACTGGTATCTTTTTTGATTTGAGAAAAGCATTTGACATGGTTTCGCATGAACTTCTTTTGCAAAAGCTTGACAGAGTGGGTGTGCGTGGCTTGGCAAATCAATGGCTGTCATCTTTCTTGAGTCAGCGTAGACAAGTTGTGGAAAATTCCATACGTTGACGTAAATACTAGGAAAAGATGCTTTTCTGACGAGCAGATTGTCAAGACGGGTGTGCCACAGGGCTCCATACTTGGACCCTTCCTCTTTATTTTGTATGTGAATGACCTCAGCAGTTGTGTTTTCGAGGGGCTTGTTGTGTTTGTTTGCTGACGACACATCACTTGTAATTGATGAGTCTTGTCGTTTCAATATGGAGATAAAATACGTTTGTTCAGTGTAATTCAATAGTCCAGTGGTTTCAGAGTAATGGTTTGGCCGTGAATAATGATATAAAACTACATTGCTAGATTTTTCAATTTCATCAAGACGCAATGACTCTTTGAGTGTTTGGGTTGGCGATACAGAGTTTGTTCTGAGCAAATGGTCAAGATTTTAGGCCTAATTGTCGATAGGAATCTTAGCTTCTCCTTTCATGTAAATCATGTCGCACGTAAAGTCTGTGCTGGTATTTTTGTTCTTCGTAGACTTTCATCTTTCACGGGCACCGATGTGCTTCTAACTTCATATTTTGCATTAGTTTATCCCTACCTTTCATACGCTGTTGAAATTTGGGGTTTTGAAAATTGCAGAACAAACCATGTCTTTCTTTTGCAGAAGAAAGCGGTGAGAGCTATTGCTGGCATCCGTCAATCAGAATCCTGCAAAATCACACTTTAAGAACTTCAATCTGCTTACTTTTCCAAGTATATATATTTACCACACATTGGTCTTTTTTTAAGCAAAACCAGGGGCATTTTCGAGTCACTAATTCCGCAGTCCGGACACTGTCTCAGGAATAGCAACAAATTAAATATTCCCCCCCATGCAACCTCTTTTTTTCAAACATCACTGTTTTTATAATGCCGTAATTTTTTATAATTCTCTTCCTGTGGACCTAAAGAATGTAAATGATATAATGGTCTTTAAGAGAACACTGAAGGCTTTTTTAATAGAAAAATGTTTCTACACCCTCAGTGAATTTATTGGAAATAAATAGTCTGTATGATGTAAAATTAATTAGTTTTAATAATTGATTAATTATAATATATAAATATTAATAATTGATTAATAAATAATTTTATAGATACAAAACTGTTCATGTGTTTTTTTTTAAATATTTATGACGCAATCCAATGCATGTTACATGTCTGATGGAAATAAAGGATATTTGATTTGATTTGATTTGAATAGATTTAATAAGCTGAAAACTACTAGACGCAATCTAGTAGAGCCTGAGAGATTTACTATCCTTTCCAAATATTTGACCATTCCAAAGTTGGTTCAAGTTCCAATATTTTTAAAGACTTACATGACCGTACTATAAAATTAGGGAATTGCAAAAAAAAAAAAAAAATATATAAATAGAGAATTTGTGTTTATGCTCTTTTACAAACATGAAACTCTAAAAAAAAAATATTAAGAGCCGGCTTCAACTGTAGCCATCTTGATTATAAGCCCACATAAGAATAATGCACTTTTATAACCTTATTTTTACTCATAGAATAATAGAGGTGTCTCATTTTAAACATATAATTAATACGTATTCACACACTTTTTATACTTCTCAGTCATTTTTTGGTTGTTTACAAAAAACTCACACTTTTTGTACTTTATAAATGAAATAACCAAAAAGTATACACTTTACAAAAGAACTAAAGACATTTGGAAGTGATTAATCTCAACATAATGTTATGATTAAAAATAAAGGTTTAAAAGTGCAAGAAGTTTAAATGTTGAATCTAGCATCTAGAATCTAAGATATCATTCTGACATTAAAGACACCTAGACTACAAAATATAGTGTAATGTAGGTGAAGAGGTATTCTCAATGTCTCATCAAGTACACAACTGAGTGCATTACGATGTTTTAGACACAATCTCTAAGCACAGTGAAGCAACCGAGTTTACTACACATAATGTAGCTATGGTGGGAAGGGTTGATTCAATGTGAATGTTCAGTTCAACTCCAGTTCACCTTCCTCTTAGTGCAGTGTCTGGTATCTGATGCTGTCACAGACTTGACTCCCGGAATCTGGAGTCATGTTCTTCTGAAGAGATCCAAAAAAGTCGGTGACGAAGAAGCTCAACATGAACTCTTTATATTGTTTCAACACCAGAAAAACCTACCAATGACTACTATGAAATTTTTATGTGATAAGTTTGACAAACAACTAATTTATTATGATGCTTGACTTTTGTCATAGTCAGTGCAATAGTTATTGTTCTGTTTATCTTTAAAGTATCCTTAACTAGTTTTAGGGTTTGGCACCAAAAGAAATTTGTTGCCAAATAATTTGTTATTTGTTATCAAATAAAAATTGACGGCAAATGTTGTTGCTTCATCAACTCTAAATCTTTAAATTGTGATCCTCTCTTTTTGCATCTTTCTTTGCAATACAGAAACAACACAATAAACATTTTCACTGATATCCAGGCACCATTATGGTATTAAACTGACGTTTGTTTAACTTAATGTGATAGCCTTCATATTGTTTTTATCTTGGTAAGACAATCATTCCTAGTTTGGTTCCAGGTCATAAATATATCATAGGAAATGAAAGGGTTAACTAGAGATCACTTTGAAATCTTTGGCACTTTGGAAAGAGATTGTAAAAATTCCTCTGAAAGACCTGATAGAGTTTTGTAGGACTTTGAAAACTGTAAATTACTGGTGGTTCATTTCAAACATCCAAGGTCAAGAAATGTTTCCTGTTCGAGTAAAAAAGTGTTGATATTGTTTCAAATGGTATAACATAGTAAGTTTGTTGTTACAAAATTTGTTGCTTGAAGGGACTCCCATACAGGAAGTATTCTCTTTAAATGTTCAATACACCAAAAGTTAGTTACCATTCACTAAAGAAAATATCTTACTTTCTTTTATCAGCAATTGTTTGAAAACTAACAGGAAAGATACTTTTATTATCACTCAACATAGTGACAGTTTATTTCTCTGCACGTAATTATACTGTGCAAAAACGTTTGCTCCCACATTAAAACCAAATAAGGAATCTTGAACCCCTTTTAAACTTAATGCCCTTTAAACCTGTCTTTTTTTCTGTGCCAAGAAATGACATTGGATGCATATAGCACAAAATTACACAAAACTCTAATGCTTAGCTACCACATATGTATAGTATTAGTTTACAAGGTAATTGGCTTACATATATTTTAATCAATTATGTAAAGCATAGCTATAATATTCATTTGAACAAAAGTTTTGATCAATATATATAATCTCAAATTTTATAATAATTAAATATACTATAAAAGTATGAGATATCTACATAATTTACCAATTAATAATATTTAATTATTGTAACAGATTTGCTAAAGTTTAAAAAAGTAACTGACTATTTAATGAAATTATGTCAACACTGATGGATTTTTTTACAAAAATTATTAAATAACTAAACTAGAATATAATTTAAGCTCAATTATTATGTTATACAAGAATTAAATCATAATACTACTACAGTTTAGTACACTTGATTAAGCTAAATCCTATTTATGTTTAAAATATTTTTCACTTAATATTAGTAATAATTTTCTTTGTGTTGAAATTACGCTATTCCTTGTAACTTGTCATTACTACGACTGTAAGCAAGGTGAAATGCACACTACAACTTATTTCAAATTTTGTAGCAAAATCATTAATAAAGATGTAGACCATCTTCAGTTAGGTTATAATAGAAGACATATATATATCAAACTTGGCAATTGATATCTAAAGTGCTGCTTTTTTATTTATTATATTTTACATTGATATTTTCACTTTGTAGTCTCATTATTAAACTGAGTACACAACAATGAAACTGCCTTTATACATAAGACACCTGCTTACCATAAGGTTTCACTATGATACCTACACTCCTTTCAGAGATGATCAGCTGGCCCTTGCCTTGAAATTGAATATGGTTTAATTTATTTTCATGATTGAGTTGAAGAAGCCTCTTTTCATCAATTCTATTATACTATCATATTTTATCATATTTTATACTATCATAACTGTCAATTAAAAGAGTTTGTCAGATAATATGAAACAAGAAGCTTCTTTTGCTTGTTTAATGTTTTTAATGTTTAAAATATCAGATTACTGTTTAAGATTCAATTGCAATTGTAAAAGTGTTAATACTCTGGTTCTTATGTTATTCCTTTACATTGGCTACTTAAATTCAATAACTATAATTAATTTAGTGAGTATGAATTTTTTAAATCTTTTTCATAGACAACATTTTGAATGCGTATGAATTAGAATGGTGACTGCCACGAGTTGAAATTAATTAAGTTGATAAGTTTCTTAAATAAAACTATCTGTCATACATACAAAGGAAAAACAGAATTCCTTAACCATTTTCAAAATCCACATTATATTACATGCCTGATATAAATGTTTTATTCATGTATACACAAGTCTTCTTTAAATTAATGTGTATAAGATCATAATGAATTATATTTTATTCTAATGATTAACAAAATATAAATTTTACAACATAACTAATGCATTATTAATAAAACCTATAGTAGTGACTTGTATTTTTATGTTTTAACTTTAACAGAATAAGATTACCAAAACAATTATGAAATATAAAAATATGTTAAGTTGTATATCAGCACAGGTATTGCCAAGTGTAAATAAACTCTTACATCAGGTTTTACTTATGTTTATAATGCACTAAACATTTTTCATTTTTGATAAAAACTCAAATATATTCTGTACCGAATGGACGAAACACATGGGGTTGGATACAGTTGAGGTTGTAGTAATGAATACTCGATTATCAAAGTTTACTTATATGTTTGATTGTGGGAAATAAACGTAAAAGTACCACTTCTAGATGTTAAAAATAAAATAATGTATTGCCACATTGCTG